>NC_133181.1:61755000-61800000 GCF_049306965.1 Danio rerio | reverse complement strand
AGTACCTGAGCCGTGTGTGTGCATGCAGGGCATGAGGGATCCGCGTGAGATCATCTGGAAGCGCTCGGAGGCTGATTGGCTGTTGGGCAGTGATGTGCGGAAGCTGCTGACGGGCAGCTCGATCACATACGTCGCTGGCACATATATGGGTTTGACCTTAGCGCCCATGCCAATCCTCCGCGCCTGCCACCAGTCTGCATTAGTCTTCTTCAGCAGCAGGAACCGCTCGCCCTCATGGATGGAGACCAAGCGTCCGTCTGCGCCGCGGTATGAGTAATCATACTGAGCCTCCAGGATCACAGTGCTGGCCAGTCTGGATCCGGATCCCGAAGTGCCCGCAGACGGGATGATGGTTCCTCTGCGCCAGCTGCCCGACAGCATTATTACTCTCAGTGGATGCAGACGGGTGAGCATCGGGCACCAGACCAGAGCAGAGACATGATCTGAAACACAACAGATAACACATTATTACACAGCTGTCTCAGATACTTGATTCTGATTGGTCAGGCATGACAAGTTAGGGATAAAGTACATCCAGACGGTTATTTCCACAGAATAAGCCCTTGACTCTTAAGTCACACAACACTTTTCGCTCCATTGACTTCCATCCATATGCATATACTTCTTGTTATGCAAATGAGCAATTGATGCTTGATTCTGATTGGTGAAGTGGATATTTTATTCTTTAAAGTGCGAAGTTAACCTATATAATCAAATTGAATGTGTTTAATCTGCTTGTAGACTTAGGCCGTACTCACACTAGGTACAGTTGCCTCGAACCGGGCCAAAGCACGCTTGTCCCCCCTCCCGTCTCCCCCGACGGCCCGCGCTCACACCATATCGGGCCTCGGCACGCTTACGTCATCGCTGCTGCGCTGTTCAGTGAGAAGCGCTCTCTATGGCAAGCCTTTTTAGCATTTAAATCTTTGTTCTGACTCCATAAATATATTTAGAGATATCTCTAATTATATTTTGACTAGTCATAATTATAATTCCACTACTCAGAATGACAATTAGAGATATCTGCAATTACAATAGTACGAAATCAGATTGGACATATCTGCAAATATATTATGACTAGTCATATTCCTCCATTGACTTCCATTGAAAAACATTTGCAGATATCTCTAAATGAGTTTTGACTAGTCACAATTGTAATTAGAGATATCTCTAACTGAGTTTTTACTAGTCATAATACATTTAGAGATATCTTTAATTCGTCATATTTAGAGATATTTACAAATATATTTGAAGATATCTCTAATTAATTTACTAATAGTCGAATTACAGTTGTAGATATCTTGAATTGGATTTTTGACTAGTCGAAATTCATTTGGAGATATCTCTAATTACAATTGTGACTAGTCAAAACTTATTTAGAGATATCTGCAAATATTTTTCAATGGAAGTCAATGGAGGAATATGACTAGTCTATCATAATATATTTGCAGATATCTCCAATCTGACTAATCGAATTATAATTATGACAAGTCAAAATATAATTAGAGATATCTCTAAATATATTTATGGATAGTCTGAACAAGGTTTAAATGCTAAAACGGCTTGCCATACGCTCTCACCCAGCAGCACAGTGGAGATTTCTCTTTATATCCTTTCAGTCGTTTGTTATGCAGTGACATGCAGTCAAATATTTCGCCAAACAGTCCTTAGGGATGCGTTGACACGCAGTCAGATATTTCACCGGACAGATCCGCCACTTTTGGCGCTCATAAACAATCATAAAGCCCTCGTGCTGCAGGAATGAGGAGGTCTGCTGAAGATGCAGCTGTGGTGCAGTGAGGGGTTTGCGTCTTTAATAAACTACGGCAGTTTGCGTTCACTGAACAGTAAGAATGATTAATAAATCCATATGAAACAGTCCCTTAAAAGTCACGTCTCGCTTTCAGTTTCGGGCTTTGGCGCGTTTTGCACTCACACACAAGTGTACCGCGCCAAAGCCCAAGTGATCCGCGCTCAGGCACACCTCTTCCAACCAGGCCAGGGCCGGCCAAGTGAACCGTGCTTGAGCCCGATTCAGCTAACTCACACTTCTCAAACGATCCGGGAAAGGGCCTGGGCACGGTACGGATGGCATAGTGTGTGTAGGCCCTTATATACCATTAGAATAATCCAAGTACAATGTAGAGATGGCCTGAGTAAACAAATTAACACAAGAAATGCATGAGATAAGGGGCATGCACTGCAAAAATGCTTTCTTACTTAGAGTTTTTGTCTTGATTCCAGTCCAAAAACCTAAACATTCCTAAATCAAAAAGATTTTTTTAGACAAGCAAAACATATAGTCTTGTTTTAAGAAATAATATGCCAAAATTAAGTCAGTTTTTCCTTAAAAAACAAAAGGTTTTTACAGTGTCTGCTGTAATGTTAATGCTGTTTTGGTGTGTTTATATTGATGAATACAGACGAGTCTTCACTGAGGCCATCTTCCAGCCTCCACCGCGGCGACTGAAGCTCTGCACAAGACTTTTGGCCAGCGACGAAATTAAAATGGTCGTGCCCAACTGAGTCTGGGTCCCTCAAGGTTTTTTTTCTTCACTCCCATCAGGTGAAGTTTTTTTCCCTCTCCGCTGTCGCCACTGCCTCGCATGGTTCAGGATTGGTAGAGCTACGCATCAATGAATTTACTCTTCAGTGTTTGAACTCTCAGTAATGATTAAATCACACTGAACTGAGCTAAACTGAACTGAACTGAACTTAAACACTAAAACCTGAACCACACTGTTCCAGTTACTATGACCATTTATGTGAAGCTGCTTTGACACAATCTACATTGTAAAAGCGCTATACAAATAAAGCTGAATTGAATTGAATTGAATTAAATATGACACAGTACAGTTATGGTCTTATTGCCTCATTATATCGTTATGATAACATAATATATGCCTTCAGTGATTTCCTGATGATAAATACCAAAAAAAAAAAAGCACTACTGGAATAACTCCAGCAGTCGCCATCGTCTGATCTCATATGAAGAACTTACAATGCCATATGATCATACCTGACAACATTGGGATGTGAAAATAAGGGATATGCCCTTGTAAATATGATATGTATGTAAATAAATGGTTAAATGACTTTTTATGCTCATTTAGGATAAAATTAGTTGCTTAAAAAAAAGAAAACCCCACCAAGATCGAGATCTTTAGATATTATTTTTAATAGTTATGTGTATATGTGTTTAAACACGCACCCAACCCAGACTTTTGCTCCGCCTTAAATCATAAGTACAGAATCCGTTTAGGAAACAGCATCTATTTATTACTATGGAGTGCGTCAGCTGACAGTCACGCATCGCTATAGATCGTTTTGAGGATTGCATTTGAAGGGGTGACGGCACCTGTAATGAAAAGGAAACGGAATCCCACCGTTATCCCGCTATCATCCTGTAAAGGTATTTTCCCGTATTTCTCCCATATTTTCAGTCTTTCACTGAAGAGAGGTAAATAAACATTTAAGAGCCGATCCTCCCTATGCGCAATCCATACCGCCGAACCACCAGGGGCCGCCCCTCGCTCTTAAATGTAAGTCTGGTCTGTGCTTTTGCTTTGTTTAGTGATGAAAACACTTTGAAATATAAAAGTGCAGGTGCTGTAGTGCTGTCCCAATTCTAAGGGGTAAACTTTGAATCCCTTCCCCTTCACACTCTGATTTAAGAGCCAAGGGGAAGAGAGGTACAAAAATAGAACTGGGATTGGGCCTTAATCCGACAGGTTTATGAGCAACCCAATATAAAGCCAAGCACTGCTGTATAGGACTAAAGGCTTTATTCTTTGAATAAAAAAACTGTCTGAATGTACTTTACCCAGCTTATTACACAGCCATTTGCCACAAAACAAAACAACTAGACACAAAACTTTTTTCTGAGCCATAAAAGTTGATTTTTTTAAAATTAAATTAAAGTTGAATTCTTTAATTAAACACAAAACTGACAGTCATGAAGACAGCTGATGGAGTATACACTAACCTGTGCATTATTCAGACACTAGATGTGGCCAAAGAGTCAAAAACGTAAAGCTGACAGAAGCTAAACTGGCTGAATGGAGCATAGACTAACCTATGTATTATTTTTTCACAATTGTGCGCCGAACAGACAAAACCATGGCATGACCACGGCCATATCACCCTGCAGCCCAAGAGTGGTCCCTCACTATAGCTGAGCAGGGCTGAGGCTGGTCAGTGTCTGGATGGGAGAGCACATGGGAACACTAGGCTGCTGTTGGCAGTGGTGTTAGTGAGGCCAGCAGGAGGCGCTCAACCTGCAGTCCGTGTGAGTCCTAATGCCCCAGTGTAGTGAAGGGGACACTATACTGTCAGTGAGCGCCGTCTTTCAGATGAGATGTTAAACTGAGCTCCTGACTCTCCGTGCTCATTAATAATCCCATGGCACTTCTGCTAAAGAGTAGGGGTGTAACCCCGGTGCCAAACTCCCTCCATCAGCCCTCACCCGCATGGTTTCCCTATCATCGCCATCCACTGAATTGGCTCTATCACTGTCTCTCCACTCCACCTATAGCTGGTGTGTGGTGAAGCACTGGTGTTGTGGTCCTGTGGCTGCCCGATGTGTGTGTGTGTGTGTGTGTGTGTGTGTGTGAGTATTCATGTCTGTGTGCATGTGCAATTTTCTGGGTGTTTGTGTTAGTATGCATGTCTGTGTGTTTATATGTGCATGTGTGTGTGCATGTGATTGTGCATATTTGTGTGCACGTGTGTGTGTGTGTGAGTATGCATGTTTGTGCATGTGCATTTGTATGTGTGTGTGCCGGTTTTACTGATAATCCTCAGCATGTTCTAATAATCCTCACTATATATACTTATAAAGCAGGATTCTGAACGAGCCTTAATGCAGCACTGGCTCCGAAAGCCTGAGACCACCAGCCAAACACTTATATTCTACATTTCCTGTCATTGTTCTGAAGACCACAGCTTGAATTAATCTTTTTTTCCTTTACATAATACACTGAGATAAATGCAGAGAACAGCTCTTTCTGCTTTATCCGGAACATTATAATCATCATTTCACATGTCAGAGATCAGAAGAGAGTGTAAATCTCACATGCGTTTACTTAAAATCCAGTCTACAGGACTTTATGAGCAATCAAAGAAGTTTTTATTTTAGGTTTAAACGATGTTCTTGGGTCTCATTTTCCTCTGATGCTCCTTGTGTGTGTTTGTGGTCTTTTTACATTTAGATGAGTAATGCGCTTCTGAGTCTCTTTCTGTGTGATTGCATGAGTAAATGTTTTTGTGTGAAATAAGGAGATGAAAAAGCGACGTGCAAAGAACAGGAAACCGCATGCGCTTACAGTCCAACTGACTCGCTGAGGCTCCAGAAACACCAGCCTGAACACACCAGAAAACACCCTAAATCCCTCAGTCCTTCAGCATTTAGCATGCACTGGAGTATTGTGGGGTGGTTTGGTTACCAGGGTGCTTTTAAGGTGATTTTCACTGGTTGCCAGGGTGTACTATGTGGTTGCCAGGGTGTTTTTTTATGTTTTTAAAGTGCTCTAGATTGTTTCCAGGTGGTTGTCAGGCTGTTCTGTGTGGTTGCTAGGCTGCCTTTTAAATCTTATGGTGTTCTGAAAAGTTGCTAGGTGGTTTCCAGGGCATTCCAGATTTTTTAAAGGGGTTGTGACTGGTTGCCAGGGTGTACTAGGTGGTTGCTATGGTACTTTTTATGTTTTTAAAGTGCTCTAGGTGGTTGTCAGGGTATTCTGTGTGGTTGCTAGGCTATTTTTTAAATGTTATGGTGTTCTGAAAAGTTGCTAGGTGGTTTCCAGGGCATTCCAGATTTTTTAAAGGGGCTGTGACTGGTTGCCAGGGTGTTCTAGGTGGTTGCTATGGTGCTTTTTATGTTTTTAAAGTGCTCTAGGTGGTTGTCAGACTGTTCTGTGTGGTTGCTAGGCTGCTTTTTAAATGTTATTGTGTTCTTAAAAGTTGCTAGGTGAATTCCAGGGCATTCCAGATTTTTTAAATGGGTTGTGACTGGTTGCCAGGGGGTTCTAGGTGGTTTCTAGTGTGCTATTTTGTGTTTCCAAGGTGTTCCATGTAGTTACAAGGGGGTTGTCAGGCTTTTCTGTGTGGTTGCTAAGGAGCTCTTTAAATGTTTATGGTGTTCTGAAAAGTTGTGAGGGTATTCCGCATAGTTTCTAAAGTGGTTGTGACTAGTTACCAGGGTGTAAGTAGTAGTTGCTAGGTAGTTGCTATGGTGCTTTCTATATAAGTAGTTGCTAGGGGATTGTCATGCTGTTCTGTGTGGTTGCTAGGCTGCTTTTTAAATTTTATGGGCATTTCGGTTGTTTTTTAAAGCGGTTGTGACTGGTTGTCAGGGTGTTCTAGGTGGTTGTTAGGGTGCTTCTTATATTTTTAAGGTGTTCTACTTAGTTTGTCAGGCTGTTCTGCATTGTTGCTGGGGTGGTATTTTGGTTCCAAGCTATTCTGAATAATTGTTAGGTAGTGTGGTTGTGACTGGATGCCAGGATGTTCTGTGTGATTGCCAGAACTTTTCTACAATATTTCTAAGGTGTCCTGAATAATTGACATTGCGTTTAACGTGATTGAGTGAGGAGATTTTTACAATGTTTTTAGGGAGATTTGAGTGCTTTCTGAGGTGTTGTGGGTCGTTTCTAACATGCTTTTTGTTTCTAAGGTGTTCTCAGTAGTTGCCAAGTGGTTGTCAGGCAGTTCTATGTGGTTGCTATGATACTTTTTTTACATTTTCAGTGTGTTCTGAATAATTGCTAGGTTGTTGCTAAGGAATTCTGGATGGTTGCTAGGGTATTTACATTTCTAAAGTGATTGGTCAAATCAAGCAGATACAGTACTGTATGTTGAAGAGCAGAAACACACACCTTCAGGCCTTCACAGACGCTGTGGAGAGGACAGTGAACACACACACACACACACACATACGCACACACACACACACACACACATATTGTGCCAAAAACAAGTGATTTCCTACAGAGAGGCTCAAATCTGCTGTAAGCTCCATCTGTGCCAAGAGTGAAGGTCACCGATCTCACAGCTGACCTCAGATGAAGAATGAGAGAGACCGTCTGAAAGCATGAACGCACACACACACACACACACACACACACACACATCTACAGTGTCTCATCATTCAAATAACGCCACACCATTTCATCCTGAATTCACTTTGATAGAGCAAAGTCTGAATTATTCCAGGCTGCTTACCAGTGAGCTTTGGATTGTTGCCAGGATATTTCTGGGTGGTTGCTAGGGTCCTTCTTTATGTTTCTTAGGTGTTTTAAGAAATTGCTATGTGGTTGTCGGGTTGTTCTGTGTGGATGCTAGGCTTCATTTAATTTTTTTTATATTAAGGTATTCTGAATAATTGTTAGGTGGGACTTTTCAGTTGTTTTTTTTTTTTTTTGTGGGGTGTTTTTGGTCGCTAGGGTGCTTTTTTTTCATCTAAGTTGCTCCAAGTAGTTGCTAGCTGGTTGCTACAAGGTTTCTAGACAGTTTTCTAAGGTATTCTGAGTGATAGGGTGCTCTTATATTCTTCTAAAGCGTTCTGTCATAAAAAAGTGGTTGTCAGGCTGTTCTGCATGGTTGCTAGGGAGAGTTTTATGTTTTTAATGTGCCTTCAATAGTTGCTAGGTGGTTGTTAGGGCAATTAAGTTTCTAACATTGTTTTGACTGGTTGCTAGGGCATTTAAACAATGTTTATAATCTGTCCTGTATAGTTGATAGGTGGTTGCCAGGGTGTTCTGGATGGTTGTTACGGTATTTCAACCTTGTTTCTAGGCAGTTGTCTTAGGTGTTGTTGCTAGGGTGCTCTTTTACATTTCTAAGGTGTTCTACTTAGTTGTTCGGTGGTTGCCAGGCTGTTATGCGGGGTTGCTAGGCCACTTTTTTAGGTCTGTAAGATGTTCTGAATAGTTCTAGGTTGCTGTCAGAGCATTCTGGATGGTTGCTAGGGTACATAAGTGTCTAATCTGATAGTGACTAGTTGCCAGGGTGTTCTGAGAGCTTGCCAGAGCATTTCTACAATTTTCTAATGTGTCCTGTTTGATAGGTGAATGCCAGGGTGTTCTAGATGGTATGTTATGGTATTTTGACCTTGTTTCTAGGCAGTTTTCTTATGTGTTGTTGCTAGGGTGCTCTTTTACATTTCTAAGGTGTTCTAATTAGTTGTTGGGGGTTGCCAGGCTGTTACATGTGAGTAGTTAGGGCACTTTTTTAGGTTTGTAAGGTGTTCTGAATAGTTGCTAGGATGTTGTCAGGGTTTTCTGGATTGTTGGTATGATATTTCGACCTTGTTTCTAGGATGTTTTCTTGGGTGTTCTCGGTTGTTGCTAGGGTGCTCTCTTACATTTCTAAGATGTTCTAATAAGTTGTTCAGTGGTTGCCAGGCTGTTATGTGTGGTTGCTAGGGCACTTTTTTTTGGTTTTTAAGGTGTTCTGGATAGTTGATAAGTGGTTGTCAGGGTGTTCTGGATGGTTGTTATGGAATTTCGACCTTGTTTCTTGTTAGGGTGCTCTTTTACATTTCTGAGGTGTTCTAATTAGTTGTTTTGTAGTTGTTCTGAATAGTTGCTAGGTGGTTGTCAGAGAATTCTGGATGGTTGCTAGGGTACTTAAGTGTCTATTTTGATAGTAACTAGTTGCCAGGGTGTTTGTCAGAGCATTTCTACAAATTTCTAAGGTGTTCTGCATAGTTGATAAGTGGTTGCCAGGGTGTTCTGGATGGTTGTTAAGGCAGTTTTTACATCCCACCTCTTATGCTAGAGAAACATGACAGAACCCGACACCACAATTCATGTGTATTCAAGAGAGCAGTGTGAACATTCTGTTAAATATCTCTTTTTGTGTTCCTACAGGTTTAATAATGACCCAATTCTCATTTCTGGCAGAACAATTTCTTCAGCTTGTTGTGAAACAAGGATAATCCTTACACTCAGAAAAGTTTGTGTTCACTGGTGGTGTGTGTGTGTTGCATGTGTGATGTGTGTGTGTCTATGTATGTGTTGAGTGTGTGCTGTCGATGTGGCATTGAGCTCCACTTTGCCCTTCACTCTTTCTGCCCTGTTGCCGTGTTGCTCTGGATCTCTGTTACCATGACAAGTGTCAGAATCAGCCAATAGGATTGCGCCTGTACACTTTCGGCACTGCTGATTGGTCAATGGTGGAAGATGATGTTGCTTGATGTGATGCAAAGATTGGGACATTTGTACACTCACTTTCACTGTCTTCATAATTAGAGGGTTTGCTTTGGTCTTTGGCTCAGATGAACTGATCTCCAATCAGCGAGACGTTTATATACCCACACACACACACAAGGGGACATTGTGTCGTTCGGTCACTGTAAAACCGCTCATTACCATGTGTTTGACTGCTGAAAGAATTGATTAACCTCATTTACAAGAACAGTGTATGATTGTGTGTGTGCGTGCATGTGTGTGTGTGTGTTCAAACTGTGCTACTGTCTACTGTGCAGTGTGTACTTTTAGTTGCGTAGACGAGTCCTGCATGAATCAATGGATAACTTACTGAGGCAAACTGATCAGCTGCTCCGTTATCTGTGTGTGAGTGTGTGTGTGCGCGTATGCGTGTGTGTGCGTGCATGTGTGTGTGCGTTTGTGTGTGTGCGTGTATGTGTGTGTCAGAGTGTCTCTTTTGTTTCTGTGTCTGTGCGTGCATGTGTGTGTGTGCACGCATGTGTGCGTGCATGTGTGTGCGTATGTGTCTGTGTTTGTGTATGTGTGTGTCTGAGTGTCTCTGAAAGAGTTTGTTTGTGTGTGTGTGTGTTTGTGTGCGCGCGCGCATTTGTGTGTGTGTGTGTGTGTGCATGCATGTGAGTGTGTGTGTGTGTGTGTGTGTGTGTGCGTGCACTTGTGTGTGTGCGTGTATGTGTGTGTCAGAGTGTCTCTGAAAAAGTTTGTGTGTGTGTGTGGGTGCGTGTGTGTGTGCGCTTGTTTGTGTGTGCGCGAGTTTGTGTTTGTGCGTGCATGTGTGAGTCAAAGTGTCTTTGAAAGAGTTTGTTTGTGTGTGTGTGTGTGTGTGTGTGTGTGTGAGTGTGTCTGTGTGTGTCCATGTTTGCTTGTCTCAGAGTGTATGTGTGCATGTTTTAGTGTGTGTGGCTGAATGTGTGTGTGTGTGTGTATATGAGTGTAAGAAAGAGAAAGAGTGTGTGTAAAGTATGTCTGAGAGGGTTTTTGTGTGCTGTGTTTCTTTGAGAGTGTGTGTGTGTGTCTATTGTATTGGTAAGTGTATTTGTGGATTTGTATGTGTGTCAGAAAGAAAGAGATATAGAAACACTGTGTGTGCACATTTCGAGAAAGAGAGAGAGTGTGTGTGTTGTGTGTGTGTGTGTGTGTATGTGTCTCTCTGTACTGTATATCGCAGCTGATCAGCTAATATAGACTGAGGAATAAGGATGTGCTCCATTATTTACCTCCTAATTTTATCTCTTTCGACCACAAACACTCGACACACACACACACACACACACACACACACACACACACACACACACACACACACACACACACACACACACACACACACGGGTCTCTCTCATAATAATATCAAACTGAAGAACTGCAGCAGAAATCCCAGACTTGACTGATCATCATTACACAACTGTAAACTCTGTATAATGTGTGTTTATATTGATTATTCTGATTTCTCGAGGGATCACGAGAGACCGAAAACTGGAGTAATATTGCTGAAAATCACCTCAATGCTACAGTTATAGGGCGGTGCAGTGGGTAATGCTGGGGCCTCACAGAAAGAAGGTCTTGCTGTGACCTCGGCTGGGTCAGTTGGTGTTTCTGTGTGGAGTTTGCATGTTCTCCCCGTTTTGCCGTGGGTTTCCTCCAGGTGCTCCAGTTTCTCCCACAGTCCAAACGCATGCGCTATAGGGGAATTGGGTGAGCTAAAATTGTCCGTAGCGTATGAGTGTGTGAATGAGAGTGTATGGGTGTTTCCCAGTGATGGATTGCAGCTAGGGTTGGGCGATGTCGAACAATTTGGGATTGTAAGATGTGTAATGTGAAACATCGCGATGGACGATGGCAGCGGTGAATTAATTATTTATGAATAATTCATTAATTCATAACGATTTAATTATTTGTAGTCTGCCATTTCAACTACCTGACCCGCATGGTCTTTGTTTTACCCATAAACAAATCATAAATAAATAAAGTTACACACAAATGACCACCAGTCAATCACTTGTCCCGCAGGCATGAACAGGCAGAGTGATCTGTGTCATTATAATAATGTCAACAAATTTGGTTGGTAAAAAGGTGCAGAACCAACAGCAAACCAACCAACAGTATCTGAGGTTTACACAACAACTGGTTTAGGTACAAGCGTGAAAGATTGAAGCAGTGTACTGACTAGTGATGGGTATCGTTAAGGTTTTAACGGTATTACTACTTTTATCGATACCACTTATCGGTTTATACTTTAACGGTTCTCTTAACACTACTTTTTGTAGTATTTTTTTATTTTAAAAAAAGTAATTAAACAAAATTAACTTTATTTTATTATTAAGTTTTTATTGTAAAATAAAACAAAACCAATAGTTGTAAAACAAATATTTTTCTTCCCTGTAAAACTTTAAATGTACATTTTTTTTCCCAGCCCGTCACACAAACCCCGCCCCAGAACGTCCCCTGAATCAAACTTTACACAACCGGCCCACTTCAGCGGGAATCAGGCAGATAAAGCACACCGCATCATCACGAAATTATTAAAATAATGACAACTGAAACAAACAAATGACACGTTACTGTACAGTACAGGCCTGTGTATTTTATTCATCATATTCATTTACTCGCCGACTCACTGTTGGCATCAAACATAGAGTGGTCTTGCCAGCGCAGGGAGCGCACAAGGCCAGCGCGTCTATAGAGGCAACCTATTGCCTAAATCCCTGACACTACCCTCACCTCTCGCGCCCTCAGTTATATCCGCTCCTAGGGTGGCGTCAGCGACACTACCCTTACCACCCGCGCCCTCAGTTATATGCTCGTCCAGGATGGCAGAATAGACAGAGCGACGTCCACGACACTACCCTCACCTCTCGCCCCCTCAGTTATATCCTCGTCTAGGACGGCAGAATAGAGAGGTCGGCATCCACGACACTACCCTCACCACCCGCGCCCTCAGTTATATCCTCGTCTAGGACGGCAGAATAGAGAGGTCGGCATCCACGACACTACCCTCACCACCCGCGCCCTCAGTTATATCCTCGTCTAGGACGGCAGAATAGAGAGGGTGGTGTCCACGACACTACTCTCACCACCCGCGCCCTCAGTTATATCCTCGTCTAGGACGGCAGAATAGAGAGGGTGGTGTCCACGACACTACCCTCACCACCCGCGCCCTCAGTTATATCCTCGTCTAGGACGGCAGAATAGAGAGGTCGGCATCCACGACACTACCCTCACCACCCGCGCCCTCAGTTATATGCTCGTCCAGGATGGCAGAATAGCGAGGGCGGCGTCCACGACACTACTCTCACCACCCGCGCCCTCAGTTATATCCTCGTCTAGGACGGCAGAATAGAGAGGGTGGTGTCCACGACACTACCCTCACCACCCGCGCCCTCAGTTATATCCTCGTCTAGGACGGCAGAATAGAGAGGTCGGCATCCACGACACTACCCTCACCACCCGCACCCTCAGTTATATCCGCTTCTAGGACAGCAGAATAGCGAGGGCGGCGTCCACGACACTACCCTCACCACCCGCGCCCTCAGTTATATCCGCTTCTAGGACAGCAGAATAGCGAGGGCGGCGTCCACGACACTACTCTCACCGCCCGCGCCCTCAGTTATATCCGCGTCTAAGACGGCAGAATAGAGAGGGCGGTGTCCACGACACTACCCTCACCACCCGCGCCCTCAGTTTTATCCGCGTCTAGGACGGCAGAATAGAGAGGGCGGCGTCCACGACAGTACCCTCACCACCCGCGCCCTCAGTTTTATCCGCGTCTAGGACGGCAGAATAGAGAGGGCGGCGTCCACGACACTACCCTCACCACCCACGCTCTCAGTTTTATTCGCGTCTAGGAAGGCAGAATAGAGAGGGCGGCGTCCACGACACTACCCTCACCGCCCGCGCCCTCAGTTATATCCGCGTCTAGGATGGCAGAATAGAGAGGACGGCGTCCACGACCCTACCCTCACCACCCGCGCCCTCAGTTATATCCGCATCTAGGATGGCAGAATAGAGAGGACGGCGTCCACGACACTACCCTCACCACCCGCGCCCCCAGTTATATCCGCATCTAGGATGGCAGAATAGAGAGGGCGGTGTCGTCGACACTACTCTCACCGCCCGCGCCCTCAGTTATATCCGCGTCTAGGACGGCAGAATAGAGAGGGCGGCGTCCGCGACACTACCCTCACCACCCACGCCCTCAGTTATATCCGCGTCTAGGGCAGCAGAATAGAGAGGGCGGCGTCCGCGACACAACCCTCACCACCCGCACCCTCAGTTATATCCGCGTCTAGGGCGGCAGAATAGAGAGGGCGATTTTCACTTTAGGGTTGAGGGCGGCGTGACCGTCCTTTGCCTGGAGCGGCAGTTCAGCTTGCTCCGGCCCTGGGAGCGCACCATCCATAATATAAAACCGCAGAAATTCTCTGGTAATAACTAGAAAATGTATTTTATAACATCCTCATTTAGATAGACACTGTCAAACATTCAGCCCAAATGCTCCAGAGAGACCTGAAACATACATTTTTCCTTGTAGGCTTTATGACACTTAATAGGTGATTCCCCTTTATTTAAGAATGTTGCATATTATTCTGTGATCTTAAAGGGCCATGACACCCCCCTCTTTCGGTTAAAGTCTACTGATTGATTAATCAACTGCATGATTAATGGGCGTGGAGCTCCGCGAGCATCGGGCAGGAGTGGGCGTGGCCAGCAGGGGAGAAGGGGAGCGAATAACTGCTGTTGTCAGTTAGCTCACAAAATGAGACACAAAGAGAAGACGCATGAGTTTATAGTTTACAAAGTTAAAATGCAAAGAAATGAACAGTGATTTAATGCCCTGCTACATTTGTTATTTGTAATTTCATATACAGACAACCACAATTTATATCATTATAAAGATAAGTGTTCATGTAAACACTATGAGGACTTCTCCCTTAATCCCCGTATCCAGCAGACTCAGTGCAGCAGGTCTCCTGACCAGTCTATTTTAACCATTAACCCTGCTGGTAATCTGGAGGATTTAGGCAAACACAGCAGCACAGTGATGTGTCTGAATGTGAACGAACTCCCGATAAAAGACAGCGTCCACCATTCTCTAATTCTCGTGCTGCTCTCCCGACAAAAATGCTAGTAGCACACACACACACAGCTTTGCTGTATGATCGGCCCTGACAAGATCGCGGGGGAAAACATACAACAAACCTCGTGGATGATGGAAACAAACGCATATGAGCCTTCATGAACGGCTAAATACTGTCAGTCTGTGTCTCACAGCTCAGGCTTGACACTGGCAGGTCTCATGAATAATTAAGCAGCCGGCTCTTCTCATAGGATAAGAAAACTAATGAGAAACTAAGAATAATAATGAGAAACTGACGCGTCATCATTGCACTTGCAGTTCTGCACTACGTCGCTGATTTTGATCCCGCCCCAAAAATCATTTTAAACCCGTAAGCTGAAATGAGCTGACAAAAGCTCAAAATTATCCAGTTTTCCCCACAATTACAGCTGACAGGTGCTAACATTGTCTTAACTGATGATCAACACACTGTTAATATAAAAAAAAAAAGTTCTCCGGGGTGTCCTGAACCTTTAAGTAAAGTGTTAAATGTTTCAGCACATAAGAGCAAGTAAAAAAATATAGCCTATATTTCGTTGCGCTCAGCAGCTATTCTCTATTAATTTTTAATTCTATTTTGTATTAAAAATTTCATTTTAAACTTTTACGACGTCATGTAAAAACAAACACTTGTTTGAGGACACAGAACACATCTCGTGTTTGCCGTTTTCCCTGATGCGTTTATAAAGCAGCGCTGCACAGGACAGAAAAAATGTAGCCTAGTTTCTGCTTTCACTCACCCAAAAAATGCTCTTTTTGCACGAATTGATTAATATCATCGTATCCAAATACTTAATAAATAATATTTTAAAACCTTCTCCGGTGTTTATTGTACTTAGAAAATATCTCAAATCTTTTTTTCAGAGAGGCTTTTGAAAAATGGAAGTTTAAACTGTTTAAAATGGTTTGATTTATGTATTGTATATACATTGGTTTAGTTTTTGTTTAATTTATATTGGTTCATTTATTTAATGTGATTTTATTATATCCAATATAATAACGCAGCATCAACAGAGCTGTGAAGGGTGCGCTCTTTTGCTCAGTCTCACACACACACATACAGGCATCTAAACGCGCACAAACACACATTTTAAACTTGACATAAACTCCTGAAAACCTTTACTGTCTGCTGTGCCTTTAATATGGTGTAAAGATTTATATGCGTTATTGAAACATCAAGGAGGACGCAGCAAAGAAAAGTCACTTATAAATTAAAACTTTATTATTTTATTATTTTATGCAACAGCCTTACATTTAAAAGGGAAACATAAGGGCGATCATATGCAAAAAGACCCCCGGCTATAAGGCTAGATGTTTTCTTTCCCTTATTTATTTATTGTTTGGCACATGTACTCGTGTGCGATCGGAAAACTAGTGTCCGCCTCTCCTTTCCCTTCACCCCCAAACCCCAGCTGGCCCTCTTTGGCCCAAGGTATTCGGCGGGCCGAAAAAGGCCGGCTGCTGGCCCTGAGAAAGCCCCGCTTTGGCTCGATTAGGCCCCGGAAGTGACAGTGGAAACGTGACTGGCCTTGGCCCGCCCTGGCTCGCTTGCTTAAGGCGCGATAGTGGAAAGTTATAGTGGATAATAGTGGAAATTTTTGTCTTGTAGGCCCCCTACCTGGCCGCACCCCTGTAGTTGAATAAAAAATAAGAGTAATATTATATTTTTAAATAAATTTAATCCATAATGTATTGTATTGTATACATGAATTTCTAGTCTACAAAGATCTAAAGTATTTTAAAGCATTTAACACACACTTTGAAAAAAAAAATACTAATACAGCTAGTGGAAATTAATACATTTTAATATACTTGTTCAAGTACACTAAAGCAGTACTAAAAATGTATATTTAAGGGTATTTTAATGTATAACTTCTATAAACTTATAATGCACATGATTTGGATAACACCTCTCCAATCCAGTTCTATGAATCCAAGTCCTCCATAATATACGCACTTATTCCTACTTGTCTTCCTCATGATCAAGAGTAGGCAAAATCTGATATGTAGTGGGGGGAAAAAAGAAGAACGTGTTCATCAGACGCTGGATTCGAACCGGATTCATGATTGATCGCGTCAAAACATGTTGCCATGTGCGTTATGAGCTACTGTCCGCCACTCACGCTACTGTTTGCCGCTCTCTTTAGTTAAGTTGTCTCTGCCAATCAAACGGTGATGGGCGGGAATCACACAACTAGCTTATTCCAACGAGGTGTGCCTTTTGCACTTAGCCTAAATAAACACCCCAACATCCAGTGTGTGTTTTTGTGTCTGAGTGTGTGCATTTATGTATAAGAGTGTGTGTCTGTTGGCGAGAGAGAGAGAGTGTGCATTTATGTGTGTGTCTTGGTACATGTCTGAGTGTGTGTGTGTGTGTGTACATGTGTAATTTGAGTAACGTGTTTGTGTGAGCAATTGTGTGTGTGTGTGTGTGTGTGTGTGCATGCAATTTGTGTATTATTTGTGTGTGCATGTGTAATGTGTGTGTGTGTGTGTGTGTGTGTGTGTGTGTGTGTGTGTGTGTGTGTGTGTACACGTGTAATTTGAGTAACGTGTTTGTGTGAGCAATTGTGTGTGTGTCTGTGTGTGTGTGTCTGTGTGTGTGTGTGTGTGCGCATGCAATTTGTGTATTATTTGTGTGTGCATGTGTGAGTGTGTAATGTGTGTGTGTTTGTGTGTGTGTGTGTGTGTGTGTGTGTGTGTGTGTGTGTGTGTGTGTGTGTGTGTGTGTGTGTCTGAGTGTGTGCATTTATGTGTAAGAGTGTGTGTCTGTGGGCGAGAGAGAGAGTGTGCATTTATGTGTGTCTTGGTGCATGTCTGAGTGTGTGTGTGTGTGTGTGTGTGTGTGTGTGTGTGTGTGTGTGTGTGTGTGTGTGTGTGTGTGTGTGTGTGTACATGTGTAATTTGAGTAACGTGTTTGTGTGAGCAATTGTGTGTGTGTGTGTGTGTGTGTGTGTGTGTGTGTGTGTGTGTGTGTGTGTGTGTGTGTGTGTGTGTGTGCGCGTGTGTGTGCATGCAATTTGTGTATTATTTGTGTGTGCATGTGTGAGTGTGTAATGTGTGTGTGTGTGTGTGTGTGTGTACATGTGTAATTTGAGTAACGTGTTTGTGTGAGCAATTGTGTGTGTGTGTGTGTGTGTGTGTGTGTGTGTGTGTGTCTGTGTGTATGCGCATGCAATTTGTGTATTATTTGTGTGTGCATGTGTGTGTGTGTGTACATGTGTAATTTGAGTAACGTGTTTGTGTGAGTAATTGTGTGTGTGTGTGTGTGTGTGGTTGAGAGAGAGAGGGAGAGAGAGAGTGTGCATGTGTGTAATGTCTGTCTGAGAGTGTGTAAGAAAGAATATGTGTGTATATATATCTGAGGAGAGAGACAGAGTTCAGTGTGTGTGTGTGTGTGTGTGTGTGTGTACTGCAGTATGAGCCCCATGGCTGTGAGATGTTTCCATTACAGTGTTTTGAACAGAAGCGTCACATTCACGTGTCTGTCCTGATCGACCCGCAGCGACACACACACACACTCTCGCTCTCTTTTACTCTCTCGCTTACACACACACACACTGAACTGCACAATCAAAGATACAGAAACACACACACATGAAGATGCTCTGCTTAAATCATGCTGGTAGAATAATAAATAAAATAATGCAAGATTAAATTAAAGGATCAACACATCCACTGTATCTGCATGTAATAATTATTAAATTATTCAAAGATGATTCCTTTGATTTACCCTATTTTTTACGTTAAGTGGTTATAAACAATTTATTTGGGCTGAATTAAAAAAAAACAAATTAAGTTGAACATTATTAAACTTAATTTGTTTGTTTAAACTCAATACAAATGAATAGTTTGCAACAGTTCTGCATGCAACACTTTTTCAGTGCAGATTGATTTCTTTATGAATAATTCAATTCAAAGTATTCCACTAAAGGGCAGTGAACATTAGAGAAAGAAGGCAAGAAATCTGAACTGCAGCTTCGAGTTTAGTAGGCTGCACTATTTCACAGCATTTTCCACTTCCTGTTTATGCAGGAACTCTAGAAACGGCATTACATGTGTGATTCAACCTTCAAAAATAAAGACAGCAGAAAGATCTCGAGCTCAGTCTGTGTGTGTGAAACAATAGCCAAAAATCACAGAGCATGACTGTTAACGTCAACACAGAAGTCAAGTTAGAGTGCAGAAAGCTTAATAAACACAGATAAGACACGACACGCTCTGATCTGGCTGATGTCGTCACGCCAGCCGGATGGAGAAAAGCAGGCGTTCTGCACTTCTGATAAAGCCACAGTCAATCTGAAACTGACAACCCAGAAAACACTGCAGAAATAATCTGCTTCATTCATGGGATTTTCAGCCCGGCGCATCAGATGCAGCAGCATTATCAACAGCAAAGCGCATTTGCTTTGTTCTCCAGTCCTGCAAACCATTGTTATGCAATTCTGCCTTTCTCTTGATCTGTTATAAATCAACACACTGAGATCAGCCTGATGATGGAAACAATCTCACAAATCACACGCATCTCTCAACGAGATTACACGCCAAACAAATGCTGGCTTGTTTTTAACCCAACGTTAAGTCAAATATGGACAAACACAGCATTGGGTTAATGTTTTATTTAGTGTAAGTGACTCTTTTTAACCCAATGGGTGGGTTTGTTCATATTTGACCCAGCGTTGGGTTAAAGCAACCCAGCATTATTTTAGTTAGAAGCTCTGCTTTTCAAAACTAGCTGTGCTCAAATGCAGCCAAATACTAAAAACGATGGGTTGTTTTTAACCCAATGTTAAGTCAAATATGGACAAACAGTGTAATTCATTTTAGATAGAAAAATAACCTTTTTTTAAAACTCAATAGTTGGGTTTGTTGATAATTTTACCCAACTTTGGGTTCAATTAACCCAGAAGTTTTTAGAGTACGCAAGCTGTTCTCCATTGCAAAAAACAAATCTGAAAAAAGTGTTCAAATTTGACCAAATACTAAAAATGATGGGTTAATGTAACCCAAAACGGGTTGGGTTAAAAAGTGTAATTTAAATTTAATTAAAGGAATTAACCCTATTATTGGGTTTGTCCATATTTTGACTAACAGTGGGTTAACTGAGCATTTGAAGTGTAAATATTCATCCAAAATATGTAATCTAAAATCAGAAATCTCAATATAAACTCTGGCATTGCGCACTTATAAGATCAGTTTATATTCTAAAAAATACATTCTTGGGTTCTTTTAACCCAACACTGGGACAAATATGTACAAACCTAACCGTTGAAATTCAGATTAAAAATCTAATTTACATTTTAAAAAAATGAACCCAACATTGGGTTTGTCCACACTTGATCCAACATTGGGTGAGCTTTTTTAGAGTGTAATATATATCCAAAAAATGCCCGAATATTCCATTAAAAAGTTTGAAATCTCAGTTTAAACTCCTCCATTTCTCATTTAAAAGAAAGTTTATTCTCCATTTCCTGCTTCTCTGCACAGATCTCAGCAACTGTGCTCAAATCTGATCAAATATATCCAATATTCATCTAAAACATAACAAAATATCTCAAATAACTCTTGCATTACTCAGAGTTGTTTACATTGTGAAAAAACCTGGGTTGTCAGACCCCATCATTGGGTCAACTATATGGACAAATCCAACAGTTGGAGTAAATAATTTAATTTTAATTTAATTTGTAAAAATTAATCCAATGTGTCCATATTTCGTTGGTCCAACCCAGCATTTTTTAGTGCAGAAGCTATTCTCCATTGCCTTCTTTTCAAAAACAATTGTGCTCAAATTTGACCAAATACTAAAAATGAAGGGTTGTTGTGACAAATATGGACTAGCTGGGTTAAAAAGTGTAATTTAAATTAAACTGAAACTGAACTTAAGTCAACTTTTTGTCCATATTTGACCTAATATTGGGCTAACTGAGCATATTTAGAGTAAATATTCATCCAAAATATGCCAAAATATTAAATCTGGCATTGCTCATTTATAAGATCAGTTTACATTCTTAAAAAAAATTGAGATTCTTGGGTTTTTTTATTCTAACATGGGTACAAATATGTACAAACCTAAGAGTTGGGTTAACAAGTAAAGTTAAATTAAACAAAATAATTAACCCAACATTGGGTTTGTCCATACTTGACCCAACGCTGGGTGTGTTAAAACAACCCAGCCTTTTAAAGTAAGTAACATTCATCTAAAAATGCCTAAATATTTCATTTAAAATCTGAAATCTCAGTTTAAACTCCCACATTTCTCATTTAAAAGAAAGTTTGCCTTTTCGACTCTCAACAACTGTGCTCAAATCTGACCAAATATATCCAACATTCATCTAAAACATAGCAGAATATTCATTTACAAGATCATTTTACAACTTTTAAAACAGCTGGGTTGTTGTACCACATTGTTGGGTCAAATATATGGACAAACCCAACAGTATTAAAATTTATTTTAAATGTAGTTTTTGAAAGTTGTAGTTTTGTAGTTTTGACTGTGGGTTTGTCCATATTTGACCCAACATAGAGTTAAAACAACCCAGCATTTTTTAGAGTGTGGAATCAAGGGTTAATGGTTATTAGGTTTACATTAAAAGGCCCTTGTGTATTTGTGTTTACAGAGTCTAAAGTACAGGATTATTCATCTGACTATAGATTATCAGGCCACGTTTATGTCACTTAACTATATGTCTGTCAGCACTTTATAAATGCTGGGTTGTTATAACCCACTGTTGGGTAAATTATACACAACCCCAATGTTAGGTTCATTTGTTAATTTCATTTAAAATATATTTATATTATATTATTAACCCAATAATTGGGTTTGTTCTTGTTTGACCCAGCATAATGGCTAAAAATAACCCAGCATTTCTTAGAGTGTACTTATGTCATATATTTCAGGCTGACTCCCATGCATTTCACAGTGTTTCTCTCAGATTCAGACACCACAGCAATAAGCTCGCTCAAATATACAAGCATGTGTTTGCTAAAACCGACATTTACGAATCAATTATCGAAAAATGGCAGAATATTGAGCTTAAATAGTGGATACGGCCACAATACAGCACAATTGATGTACAGAAATAAACCTGATTGATTTCTGCAGTGATTTAAACAAGCTAATGTTAGTAAAACATGTAAGTTAATATTGTAAACCACATAAAAAACACTATAGCAATTTACTATTGTTTTGGAAGCATACTATAGTAAAGTACTGTTGTGGTAATTATATAGTTGCTATGGTCACACAAAAACCATAGTAATATAAAAAATACTCCTCCTATAGATTATATTGTGCCACAATACACCACAGTTTACTGTAGTACACACTAAAGTGTACTACATTATTTATTACAGTTTATGAATTCACTACAGTTAGTACTAAAGTATGCTGGAGAACTCATTAACAAATATTTAACATATACAGTATAATACACTTTAGTATAATGTGTATTCTTCAGAAACACTATAGTATTGACTATAAATTACTATAGTATTTTCATCACATGGAAAGTTACAATTTACATTATCAACTGCATCTCCTTTATTTGTAGACTGACAAATATTTAATAAATAAATAATATACACATTTTAAAAATACATATTTACTTTATATTAAATATACAAAACGTTACAGCTTAGCAGTTCACTATAGTTACTACAGTATGCTGGAGTAGTCATTAACAAAGTGTTATAATATATAAGTATAACACACTGCACTATAATAGGTAACGTTACGGTTCAAAAACACTATAGTATTTACTATAGTATCTTCCTCATTACGTGAGAAGTTACATTACTAAACAATTTCTGCGTCTTGTTTATTTACAAAATAAAATATGTGTACTTAAAATAATAAACACACTTTAAAAATAATAATATTTACTTAATAATAATAAATATATATAAAGTTACCTCACTAGCTTCGAGTACAAATTTAGCCCAACTGATGGAGGGATGCTTCGGTGTTTATTTGTTTACAGAAAGAAAAATCCAAATATTAAAATCCCGTCTAAGTGTGGTAAATTCAGTCATTTTGCTTCTCATAAATGTGTGTTTTTCGGTCTTACCGGAGAGCGCAGGTGCCTCGATGTTCCCGTAGTTTACCGGACGGTGCTCGAGCTCCAACTGTCACTCAAACAGCCTCAGTTCGGCTGAGGGGCGGGGCAGCGGGATCTGTCACGTGACTGAGAAGAGCCAACCAGAGACGTGCTTTATAGAGCCGCTTTTTGAGGTAAGGTCTAGAGGGGATACAGCTGCGGATACTCACGTCAACACAGCGTGAATTTTGTGACACTGTACAATAATTATAATAATTTATATTCTTACATCTCTATGAGGGGTAGGTTTAGGGTTGGGGTTTTAGAATTTACATGCTAAAAAAGATGGGTAGTTTGAACTCAATAGTGGGTCACATACCTAACAATTGATTTAAAAATATATAATTTACTTTTAATTAAAAAATAACCCAACTTTGGATTAAAACAAAAAATACTTTTGTTACAAGCTGTTTTCTATTGCTTGCTTTCTAAAAAAAAAAAAAAGCAAATAAACTAAATAATTATGCTCAGGAAGGTTGCTGCTTCGAGTCCCGGTCGCTGTGTGGAGTTTGCATGTTCTCCCCGTGTTGGCGTTTCCTCCGGGTGCTCCGGTTTCCACCATAGTCCAAACACATGCGCTATAGGGGAACTGATCAACTAAATTGGCTGTAGTTTGTGTGTGTGTGTGTGTGTGTGTGTGAATGAGTGTGTATGGGTGTTTCCAAGTATTGGGTTGCAGATAGAAGGGCCTCTGCTGTGTAAAACATATGCTGGAATAGTTGGAAGTTCATTCCGCTGTGGTGACCCCTGATGAATAGTGGGACTAAGCCGAAGTGGATTTCAGATTGCAGCTGTATCTCTTCTAGCAACAACCCTTCTTTTGAAATTATAATCTGTTTCCTGTGTTTTTGTATTGTTTGGTGCTTTGGCAGAAGTGTGCACTTTACATTATGCTAATTAAGCATGATAGCAGTCTTTTCTGAATAATTACATACTTTAATAAAAAGCAAAACAAGTACAAGTTGAAGTTATCAATTTAACAAAAGAACAAAAATATGCAAGAAATGTGGAAGAGTATTAGAGAGGATTTTTATTATTATATTATAAGTTTTTCATGAACAGATAAAGGTCAAATAAATTTTTTGTGTAGCATATTTATATATTTTTATCATTTTCATTCATTGCTGCAAACTTGAATAATAAATAAAATAAACAAACTGAAAAAGACAGAAACAGTCAACTAAATTAAGGTTTAATTAAAGATATTTGAGCTCAGATTTATTTTATTTTTTATATCACCTAAGCCATGGATAAAATATAATTATAGTATTAAGTGTTTCACTAGTAACAGATTTTTTACAAGTCTATAAATATAAATAAACATGTAAATATGAATAATAGATCAGTGAGACATTCTGTATAACATCACATTAACAAATATTAACAAATATAATGATGTGTAATAATGTTAATTCAAACAGCAAGTCAACATAAATACAGCTAAATGTAAGAGTAAATTCATATCTCACTAATTGATGAAATAATATTCATTAATTCATTTTCTTGTCGGCTTAGTCCCTTTATTAATCCGGGGTCGCCACAGTGGATTGAACCGCCAACTTATCCAGCATATGTTTTTAGGCAGCGGATGCCCTTCCATCATTGGGAAACATCCATACACACTCATACACTACAGAAAAGCAAATGAATGAATGAATAAAACAGATGTGGTCAATATTATTCACCCCCTAAAGATTCATTCATTCATTCATTTTCTTGTCGGCTTAGTCCCTTTATTAATCCAGGGTCGCCACAGCGGAATGAACCGCCAACTTATCCAGCAAGGTTTTACGAAGCGGATGCCCTTCCAGCCACAACCCATCTCTGGGAAACATCCACACACACATTCACACACACACACACACACACACACACACACACACTCTGGACAATTTAGCCTACTCGATTCACCTGTATACCGCATGTCTTTGGACTGTGGGTGAAACCAGGAGCACTCAGAGGAATCCCACGCCAACACGGGGAGAACATGCAAACTCCACACAGAAATGCCAACTGACCCAGCCGAGACTTGAACCAGCGACCTTCTTTCTGTGATGAGATTGTGCTACCCACTGTGCCACTGTGACGCCCTTTTTGATGCATATTTATATTTTTTTACATTGCTGTCTAACGCAGGTATTTTATAAAACATTATATTAATTAATTAATTAAATTACACCAATTATGAGAATATTGTATTAATGTTCATCCACCAACATTTATACTTTACAGTTTGGATTAACAGCACAGTGTCGCAGTGAGTAGCGCTCTCACCTCACAGCAAGAAGAGTTTCAGCTGGGTTAGCTGGGTGTGTTGGCGTGGGTTTCCTCCGGGTGCTCCGGTTTCCCCCACAGTCCAAACACATGCACTATAAGGGAATGGGTGTTTTCCAGTGCTGGGTTGCGGCTGGAAGGACATCTGCTGCGTAAAACATATACTGGATAAGTTGGCGGTTCATTCCGCTGTGGCGACCCCTGATTAATAAAGCGACTAAGCTGAAAATGAATGAATGAATTTGGATTAATGCTAACAGCAAGTGAATGTAGAGTATAGGATGCAATAAGGTATTATATTAACAAACATCAACAAATTCATGTTCCTCTAATTTGGTGACATACAAAATTTATCATATTTTTAAATACAAAATGAAGGTAAATATAACTTAAAAATAGGACTGTTGTATTCTATAAAAAATAATAAATATTTACAAATCAATATCCCATTGACTGGTAAAATTCTAGCAAGTATGAGTAATATTGCTTTAAATATCAATATGAGAAACTATGCCACTAACAAATGAAACTAAAACCATTTTAAAATGCAAACAGAGAGGAAATGTAAATATATTATATCTGAATATATGACAAAAAATTATGCAATAAAAAATTATGTTAGCAAATATAAACTAATAAATTAATAAATGAAAATTATGAATATTTTTTTAAATTGCAAACAGGAAGTAAATATTATACACAAATTATTATTTATTATTATATAAATTAAATAATATTTATTATATATATTATAAAATTTATTATATTATATATTAAATAATAAATAAATGTTAAAATAGTAAATAAATCATGAAATACATCATTTGATTTAAAAAGTTATTACATGTAGAAATAAATATATATAATAATATAATGCGGGAGTGTATGGGTGTTTCCCAATGCTGAGTTGCGGCTGGAAGGGCATCCACTGCATAAAACATATGCTGGATAAGTTGGCGGTTCATTCCGCTGTGGTGACCCCTGATTAATAAAGGAAATAAGCCAAAAAGAAAATGAATAACTAAACACTAAGAGTTTTATATATTTTATTATTAATTTATTAATAATAAATCAATTAAATAATACATTTATTATTCTATTTGTTTATTTGTTAATGAATATATAAGAGTTATTATATATAAAATGATCAGTTGGAAATTATTCATATGTTAAGAATTGATTAGAACTGTTTTAATGATTTTTATTATCTGTTTTTTTATTTTCTTATACTTGTCTTTTTTATTCTTGTTTATGTAAAGCACTTTGAATCGCCACTGCGTATGTATTTGCGGTTCTCAAACTTTTTTCATCAAGTACCACCTCCGAAAAAAATTGTTTCTCCAAGTACCATCATAACGAACAGTATTGAAATACAGAAGAGTTGTAGGCCCAATAAAGCAGCTACAGCACTGCACAGTTCAAAAACCAGTCAGATTAAATCCTATTATTAAGAATATTTATTATTGTCAGCCACAGTAGCACAATAACACTGTACTGTGCTTAAAGGTAAACAAATAAGCAAACAAACAAACAAACAAAATAGAATGTCAAAATGTGCTTTTAAAAGTTAAATTAAAATGGTAGACGACTGTTCTTAAAAAGTAAAAAACAAAACTTATAGTAGCCTATTCATCAAAACCTGGAAATATTGCTTGGACCTCATAAATACAGTCATCATATTCATAGATAAATCATTTGTGATATAATTTTTTTATATATTTTGCATGTAAAGGATAAAAGGATGCCTGCGCACCACAGTTTGAGAATCACTGTGCTATATAAATAAACGTGCTTTGCCTTGCCTTAAAAACTAAATAATAAAATAAAAAATACTAAAATACATGATCATATCCATATTCCACTGACAGCTAAAACTGCATTTATACGAATTATGAGTTATATTGCTTTGCATGTCAACATTTAAAAATAAATCAGATCCTAGTGACAGATTAAAATAAAGTTATTAGAATTATGAGTAATATTTGTTTCAAATGTAAACAGCGAGTTCATATAAATATAGCAAAATATATAATAAGGAATGCCATAAAACACACTCACACACACACACACACACACACACACACACACACACACACACACACACACACACACACACACACACACACACACAYATATATATATATATATATATATATATATATATATATATATATATATATATATATATATATATATATTACCGCTTTAAATACAAAATGTTATCGTTAGTAATATGCAACTGAGTCGCGGTGATTCGAGCATTTGCAAGCGGCATCGACCAATTATATCAAGGCGTTTAACACTTTAACCAATGAGCGTACACCACCGTTTACGCCTGCAGTTTTGCATTATGGGTATTGTAGGTTCCACTCAGCATGAATTCTACGCATTTCCCGAGAGCAGATGACATCTAAAAACTACAGTTTCTCTGTACGGCTGCACGTGGTGTGACGCTCGGTTGCATCAGCGGCAATAGATGATCGCTTCAGACCGGTTCTGTTTGCTGTTGTCGGTATATACGGCGTGTCGGTCTGACTTTAGGAGCATAATCGCGGACGGTGAAATGAAGCTGTTTATCGGTGAGGGAAACCCGCACTGCCTGAAGGTGTTGGCGGCGCTGGAGCTCAGCGGAGTCCGGTGTGAAACTCAGCTGGTGAAACACGAGGGTGAGTGTGGAGGAAAGTGTGTGTGTGTGTGCCGTGTGGGATTGTGAAGTGTTGTGAATGTTTTGTTGTGGTGCTTTTGGTTGAAGTATATTTAGTTTTTGTTATGTCGATACTGTTTGGCAATTTTCAGACTTTGAAGACATTGAGGTAAAGTTTACCGGTCATTTTAACGGTTCCTATAACGTTACGATAACTACAATTATCGATCTGAAATCCCACTCAAACCCATAGCTAATAATAAATCACAAGAAATAAAGTATTGTCAAGTGTCTCTTCGTTATTTCCACAGCTGTACACACATGATAATACTTTAGGTTTTCAGTAAGAATTAAACTAATGTCAATAAACAGTGAAACAGCTGTTTAACTTAGCCTTTAAATGTCATAGGTAGATAGATGGATAGATAGATAAATAGATGGATAGATAGATAGATAGATAGATAGATAGATAGATAGATAGATAGATGGATAGACAAAGATAGATAGACAAAGATACACAGATATATTGATGTATAACGTTAGATAGATAGATAGATAGATAGATAGATAATAGAGGTAAAGTTGGTTTTATATTGGGATATTAAGACATTCTCCTTAATAATATAATTTCAGAAAAGTATTCTTTGCAAATTATAAATAGCGAAATAATATTAGCAGCCAATGACTATTAGAGTACAACATTGTTTACAGTGAATTAGACAGTGTAATGTTGATTAGAAGTCATACTAGCATGCTTATTCCGATTGAATATTCAAAGTAACATGGCAAACAATATAGAGACTGCTAAATGAACAAATGTGCGAATATAAAACCAAATTTACCTCTATGAATAGATAGAAAGATAGATAGATAGATAGATAGATAGATAGATAGATGTAAAGTGCATTTATATTTTCACATTCGTTCATATTTGAAAAGTAACAACTTGTGACATGATCCTATATTGTTTACGTTGAATATTGGCTCTAAAATCCCAAGACTTTAAAACAACTTATTTAATTGAACGTAAATAATGTTGTATTTTGATAGTCTTTGGCTGATAATGTGACTTCCCTGTTTATAATTAGCAAATAGTACTTTTCTTAAATTATATTAAAGAGAAAGTCTGAATGTTATGAATGCAAATGTTGTCTTGAAGCTATACTTGCATGTTATTTCAGACCAAATATTCAAAGTAGAATGGTAAACAATATAGGGACTGTGTTAAAAGTTGTCGCTTTTCAAAAATGAACAAACGTGGGATTATAAAGCCTACTTTACATCTGTCTGTCTATCTAAAAACTCTCTTTCTGGAGGTAAAAAATACAGTCAGGGGCTAAACGGCTGTTTCACTTTTTATAAGTTGTTTTCTGACTGAAAATGTAAAAATATTACGAAGAGTACAGCTGTGGAAATAATGAAGACGCACTTGAAAATTTGCAGTATCTCTGTATTTATTGTTAGCTAATCTTAGTGGAGTGAAATGTTAATATTTGTTCTATTTACCATATTATCATTTTTAGTTTTAATTTTTCTTTCATTCCAAAATGACTGATAGTCAGATGAACAAATGTGTTCACTTTTCAGTTTGTCTGGATTTATTATTAGAAATTAAAATGGTTAATATATGTTTATTTAAATTTTTGTTTTATTTAAAATATAATCCATTCATTTAAAAGATTTAGTTTTCTTTTTAAAATAATTGTTGGTTAGAGTAACAAATGTTTTTATTTTCTATGATGGAAAATCAGGGCAATATTACAGCAAATATCGGTTTATTAGTATTGTGTTTTACAAACATTATCATAAATATGTCTGAAAACATGCCACTATAACTATTGCTGAATAAATGTAATTTTACTAGATTAAAGATTAAAGCAAAAACTATTATTTACAAAACTGAAAAGTTTTATATGTGCATTAAAGGAATAGTTCACACTAAAATGAAAATGCTTCTAAACTTTTATGAATTTCCTTTATGAAAACATGAAGAATGTTTTGAGTTTAATTATGCAAATGCAGCAGAAAATACTATTGAAGTCAATGCCTGTTTTTTTCAGCATTCTTCAGAATATCTTCCTCTGTGTTTAACAGATTAAAAAAACCCAAACAGGTTTAAAATAAGTGGAGGATGAGGAAATTTTCTTCTGAATTTCCATTTTTGTGTGAACTGTCCCCTTTAATAGCCTGTTTGGTATAGCTATGAAAGTTCCATTGTCTTACTGTGGAGTTGTTCCAGTGCTTTGCGAGTGTGTTTTTGTCCAACATGAATGTGTCTCATGTGTGTGTGTTTGTGTGCTATAGAGAAAGTGGTCCCGTATCTCACACACCCCGTGTTGCCCATCCTGCAGTTACCCAGCGGTCAGCATCTCTTCAGCCCCAACAGCATCTGCCAGTGAGTGCCGGACATTCACGCACACATTTAGTGTAACAACACTTTCAGTTTCCAGAAACATTACCTGTGATATTTTGACCAATAATGATTTGAAGACACATTAAAAAGACTATTTAAGGATCACAGTTTGATATAAAACTATATGCAAGCAGATGCCATGAAACTGTCCACTTGAACAGATAGAAGAAAAATAAAATAACAAAAAATAATCAGATATAGATTGTAGTAATGTCAGTTTTTAAGCTTGTCCAATAACATCACTGCAATAATGGTCCAACTTTGAATAGTGTTGTCTTTTGAGCCTGGCAGTTGTACCTTCAGTATAATAACCAAGGTAAAAGTTCAGGGAGTGGGTGTCACGTTTTCAACAAAATGGTTTTGGTAATCCCCACGTAGCATCTGCGTCTACATTTGAAGTGGAGCTCCATAGCAATTGTATATTAATATCCTTAGCCGTTCTTCTTTTTCTGTTAGTTTGCTATGAGAGAATGATGCACAAAGAAAGCCCCACCCTACTCAATATTTTATCCAGTACGAAGTGCGTCATTATACTGAAATAAATCTCAGAAACTTCTAGCTCATGTGGACTTTGAACCACTAGGTTTTACCAATTTGGCAGCAAGAAGTTTTTGCATAAATGTAACTGTAGTTATGTAAAAGTAGTTATTCTTTGACATAGTTGAAGACAGAATTATTCACCCTCCTATTATATTTTAATTGTTTTATATATTGCATATTTTCCAAGAGATGCTTAACAGATTAAGGAGTTATGGAGATGGTGTCTCGACTGGAAAAAGCCTAATTCTTTTTTAATATTTGGTTAGAGTAACACAATTATTATTATTATTATTATTATGTAGAAAAAAAGCTGTTGTCAATATTATTAGCCCCCTTTAGAAATTATTATTCTTTGGTTTGTCCACAGCAGTGTTTCCCAACCCTGTTTCTAAAGGCACACCAACAGTTCACATTTTCAACCTCTTCCTAATCAAACACCCCTAAATCAACTCATCAGAACATTAGAAGAGACTCCAAAACCTAATAGCTCTGGGGCCTGTTTCAGTAAGGAGGTTCAAACAACTCTGAGTTTAAACTTGAACTCTGAGTTGATTTACCGAGAGATTAAAAGCTCTGAGTTTTCGGTTTCAGAATAGCTGATCTGAGTTGGGTCAATCAACTTTGAGTAGACCAACTCAGAGTGAAGCGCGCGCACCGTGACTATAAAAAGGCATTATCAATGGAGCGCAGATATTACGAGTGACTATGGCAACATCTTAAAAAAAGAGATCAGCATTTCTTTCTCCAACTGAACTTGATGTGCTCATGCAAAGTTATAGCAAATATGAGTGTATATATTTAAAATGAAGCAGCCATCAGTGAAACAGAGACAGCGTGGGAAAACAGCTGCCCAAGTTAATGCGTAATTTTTAATTTTAAGTATTTAAACATTTTAAGTATAGCAAAATAAGTAATGTAATGTGTGACGTTTATACTTTTTTTTTCTAAACTTTTATACACTTTTTATCAGTTTTAATTGATTTAACAGTGCACTTGTTATGTGTCTGCCTTTTTATTGATCAAGTGATAGAGGTTGATATAACATTAAGAAGGTAAGCAGTAATAAAATAATGTAGACAGAATAATAATCCCATTAATCTAGTAACAGTGCATGTCTAAGGTTAATTATTTATGAAAAAAAGGACAAGCCTCGTACGTGACTTTGTTCTGTGTGTGACAAAAATGTAGGCAATAGCTGTGTTTCCATCAAAATATAGGCTATTACATAAATTTGTGCAAAACTGGAATAACGCCTAAAAATAAAGCAGCGTTTTTATCCAAAGAGTCGAAGAGAACAAAATCGTCACTTCCTGATTAACTTGCGCCAAATATCAACAGTAAAAACAGAATTACTGTGGTAGAAGAAGCTGCATCAATGATTTTTTATTTAATTAATGTACCTGTCCTGAGCCTCAGTCAGAAGACAATTGACACACAATGAACACGTGGGGGCGTTTGAAGCCAGACGCGGAGATCTTGACACGCTCCAGACGCTCGGAGGTAATTAATAATATACACTAATACTGAAACAGTAAATGCATTTTAGAATGACTAAAACAATATTTAAGACGTGTTACAGTGTGCTCAGCCTGCTGGTTTGTCCATTTACACACATTTTCATCATCATCTCTAACAAACCTTTTTTTAATGTACATACTGTAATTTGTTAAGTGCTCTTCGTAGTTTATGCGCATCTTTTCTTATCAAATAAAAGTTTAACCTACTCAGTTATGCACATGTTATATTATGCGTATTTTCAAAAGTTGTGTGAATCATGATGTTTCCATCAATCTTTTTTATGCACATCTCCAAAATGAGCTCTAAAATAGGTGTGTGGAAATGTAAGACTAATGCGAGAAATACGCTTCATCTTTAAAAAAGGGGAGGAGACCGACAGAAACTCAGAGTTTAGGGAATAAAACCTGCTCCGGACCAGGTTAGATTCACAGAGTAAGTTACCACGGTAACTGACTCTGAGTTAAAGTTAACTCTCTTTTAGAAACAGGCTTGACTTACCCTGCTTTCTCGAGTTCAACAAACCTGCCATTTTGAAACGGAAAACCCAGAGTTTCTCTCATTTCAGGGTTAAAATACTCTGAGTTTTAACTTAACCTGCTTTCTGAAACAGGCCCCAGATAAGGGAGACATCCAAAATATGTACTGTTGCTGTGCCTTTAGGAACAGAAGTTGGGAAGCACTATAGAACAAGCCACTGTTGTCCAATGACTTGCCTAAATAACCTAAATAACAAATAAAAAAATCTATTATATACTGTCATTATATGGAAGGTAAATCCTGCCAATTTTAAATAAATCAAATAAAGATTGGAAATTAAAATAAAAATCAGATTAACAATTTCATTTTACAACTGTTTGCAAAATATCTGCCGAAATTGAAAACAAAATGAAATGATTTAGTTTTCATTTTCAGTTTGACAACACATTGTCCGTCACCAGCGATGTAATTTGCAGATGATCCCTAACACTGCGTACATGACTGTCTGGCGAATATCAAACCTAAAACAAACTTTACCGAGCTGATTTAGCTGTCTTTTAAATATTTTAGTACTAACGAGTTGTTAACGTCACAAAACCTAATAAAGTACACTATACGACTTCATCACAAGGCCTACCGCACTTACGCCTGTTTCACACCGCAAGCGTCAGCGGCGCGTGAGCAGAGCGTGCGCAGCGCGTATGTCGAGCAGTAGCAGCACGCAGGCGTTTGCCTTTCACACCAGCTGCGTCTGCAGCGCGCAGCTCTTCCGCAGCTGCTGCAGAGATCAACCTATCTCTGTCTATTCTATCTAGTTGCCCATGTCTCTTTATATACAAATACACTTTTTAAACTTTTCATCTGCACCAAGGCCCCTCCTATGCGGTTTCTTTAACACGCAAATGTTTATTTTACAAATTTTATAGATCAAATAGTGCTGTATGCTTCTCAAGCTAACTTATATGAGAAGTGTCTACAGTCAGAGGACAATCGCCTGTGATATCATGTCATTTGTTTTTTGATTATCAGGTTGCTGTAGACCTAGTTATAATCATATTTATACAATATAGTTATAATGATATTTCTACATGATCAATCTAGTGTTACTTTCTCCACTTCAGTGATGTCCAGCGGCAGAATAACAGCTCGTTAATCAGAGGATGAGACGAACAAAAGTAACCAATGCATGCCATTCTGTTACTTATTTTCGTGTTGTCAAATTCACAGTGCAAACAGCTCCCGGTAGGAATAACTCGAGTGAACATAAAACAAAGCCGATTAAAACTTTCTTGCTCTGCTCAGCTGCACAGAACACAGCGAGCTCACATAATCCAGCATGCGTGTCAAACTACACTACCCACAATACACTTCTCTATGGACTACAAATCCCGTAAATATTCCATTTCCCCTCTCCTACAACACTAGTGTGCAACTTAAGCAAAACTGATAGTAAAATTGTTTTACATTTGGTTTTGTAGTTCGGGCCTAAATAATTGTTTGTTGCCGTTTTTAATCGTTTAAGTTCATTTGAATGACAATATATAAGCCATTTGACAATATTATTGCATTTATTGGGTAAAATTGGTACTTTTTACTGTCGTTCAATGTGTTTTGGTCATTATCAATGCACTGTCACTTTAATTGAGCGTGAGCAGCGCGTCAAAAATAGACCTAGCGCCGAAACTATCGCTGCACTGCTGCTTCGGCGACGCTCACGCCTCGCTCTGACGCGCTGCTGGTATGAAAGCTCTAATCTGTTAACATGGACGTCAAAAACACACGCGCTGCTCACGCTCTGCTCACGCGCCGCTGACGCTTGCGGTGTGAAACAGGCGTTACGCTGCAGTTTCTCTGCCCACCGAGGAAGCCCGCGACTACTGCTGCGGGACGGAAGTTTGACGTTTGGTTCTCCTGTGTCCCCTGTTCCTCTTGCTTTACCAATGCAGCAGCTGCTTCACATAAAAGCTGACTAACAGTTTTTGCCATTTTACTTCTGTTATACTCTATATACACTAGTTACTCACGCTGTCCATCCATCAAAACCGTGCTTCTGCCCTCGGGCTCTGTGAAAGCACTAGACGTCACTTGAATACGCCCCTCCCACTGATTAGCATAGGCTTTGCATACAGGTTGAGGTTGAAAATGAAATCGAAAATAAAAACTGAAATGAAAAAGTGTCAATAAAAGGAAAGCTTAAATTTACATTTTCATTTGAATTGTGTCACTATTATAGCGTGAACATTAATAACACGCTTTGTAGAAATTGTGTTTGCGTTTTATTTTTCAGTTTGGCCTTTTATTTTATTATTGGCAGTCTTGACGTGGAAATGCAGTGAAAATGAAACGTTAAATTGGCAACTTTATTTTAATTATCAATTTGACAGGGACGATGTGTTGTCAGTGAAAATGAAAATTAAATAATTTATTTTGTTTTCAATTTCGGCAGATATTTTGCGAACAGTGTTTTAAAATGAAACTGTTAATCTGATTTTCATTTTCATTTCCAATGTTTATTTGATTTATTTAAAAATTTACCTTCCATATCATTATGGCAAAGAAAATAATAATTAGTTATTAGAAATGAGTAGAATATTAGTTGAACGAAAATCTTTCTTGAACCGTATTTGAATTATGTGCTTAATTCAGTGTTCAAGCTTGTAAAGCATTTATTGTGACCGTTATTGCCAGCAGTAGATTGCTTACCTTCAATATTGACAACTAAATAATTAAAATAACCTGTTTAAACATGAACATTAGAACTGTTTACTCCACACAACTGTGCACACCAACATCAGCCACTCAGCATGTGCTTTTAAATATATATATTTTTGTACTTTATTTTTATTTCTCTTTTTTTAAGGGAAAATACAAGGGGAAAAAATTTAAATTAATACAATAAAACACCAGAATTTAAATGAACAGTTGACTGGTCACATATTTCCTTACAGGTCACATGAACAAATGCATATATAAATCAGATTACACCGTGTAAAGGCATAAGTACAATCCATTTCTCCCAATAATGCAGGTTTTTGTCCATTTGTAGTTTAACCACTTAAACTCTGCGGACCCGGTACCAAATTTTTGCATTTACACCTCTGCATGTGGATTTGGGAAGCTTTTAAATTTTGGTAGGCAAAATCCAGGCGGAAATCCCCAAATAGCAGCAGAGTTTAAGTGGTTAAAGAAAAAGTCATCCTCTCCATATTTTTAACATTAGATATGATCTCCAACTATTCAGATTTTGTAGGGGGTTCCAGTTGTAGCCACTTTTAAATAATTTTAATGAGGTTTAATATTTGTTAATTAGGTTACAAATCTGTCCGTTTGGTTGGCAGAAGTGCCGTGCATGCAAATTGCTTGTCGCTAAAACTTTTTGTTTCATATCTGGTTAGACATGGTGTTGCGTACATTTAATTTGCATTCTGTGCATGTAAAATTAATCTTGTAAATTCAATTTGATGCCAACACCAAAATAGGACGTCTTATAATCCTGCAAATCCACAATTTAATTAATGTTGTTCACTGAAAAGCAAAGCATCACATAGTAGTGCATATAAACACACACACACACACACACACACACACAGATGTAGACATAAAATAAGCACATCATTTATGAGCAGTGCATCATTTTCAGCAAAATGAAACTATGGCTTTAAATAAAATATAAATGCAGAACAACCACATAAACATGAAGAACAAAAGAGAAAGTGAAGAATTATTTTGATAATAAATAAAACAGTCATTATTAAAACAGTAAACCTGGCACTCTGGTTAAGAGGTAAAACTGGTTGGTTCTGACCAGATATTTTTAATAGGTTATTTAAGACACAGCTCACGTAAAATAATAAAATCTGTTATTGTTTACTCACCCTTCACTTGTTCTCAACATAGTTCAGTTTCTTTCTTCTGTTCAACACATAGTAAGATATTAAGAAGAATGTTGGATTTTATATATATATATATATATATATATATATATATATATATATATATATATATATATATATATATATATATATATATATATATATATTCTTGTTTTTTTTTGAGTGTAAAAGGCTACCAGTTTTCAACATTTTTGCAAAATATTTTTTTTGTTCAATATAAACAAATAAACACTAAAGAATTAGAAGCGTGCATAACAACTAGGGCTGTATGGTAGGGCTGCGCGATAGAAAAATCTGACATTGCAATATTTAGTTTTACTACAATATATATATATATATATATATATATATATATATATATATATATATATATATATATATATATATATATATATATATATATAGTAGTAAAACTAAATATTTATTTATATATATATTAAAAAAAAAAATATATATATATATATATATACACACACATTTTTTATATATATATATATTTTTTATGTATATAAATATATATATATATATATATATATATATATATATATATATATATATATATATATATATTTATTTATATATATAAAATATGTATATGTATATAAATACATTTATATATATATATATATATATATATATATATATATATATATATATATATATATATATATATATATATATATATATATGACTTTTTAGCGAACCGTTTTAACTTTTGCTTCAATACACTCTTAATTTGCTCCTTAATAGTTATTAAGATATTTTAGGTATTGGGTAGGATTAGGCATGTAGAATAAGATCATACAGAACATGTGCTTTATAAGTACTGATAAGCAGTCAATAACATGCATGCTAATAAGCAACTATTTAATAGTGAAAACTGGTCTCTAAAGTGTTCCCAATCAAAATTAATACATTTGGGATGATTCTGTAGGGGAGTAAATCATGCATAACATGTAATAAACAAACCACAAGCATAAATTAATGCAACAAAGCAAAGATGAAAGTGAAATAAACGAATGCATGTGTTATGAATTTGTATTTGTATATGTAAATGTAAAAATGACACTGCAAAGTCAACTCAACTTTGCATATCTTTGCGATGTGACTATTGCACATGCAAACATTGCGATATCGATGCTGAAACAATATATTGTGCTGCCCTACTGCACAGTATTGATAAAGACTCTTACATTGGTTTATTTTGATTTTCTGTGATTTATTATATATATATATATATATATATATATATATATATATATATATATATATATATATATATATATATATATATATATATATACACTAAATAATACACTAAATAATTATATATACAATAAATAATTTTAGATTGTTTAGGATAGTTTTATAGGGGAGTACATCTGTATAAAGTGTAATAAACACATTACAAGCATAGATACAGTAAAGCAGTCTAACAGTCTTCAGGTACAGAAAAAAAATCAAATGTACATAAAAACTACATGGTTTTTGTTGTATAAATAAGTAAATGCAATTAAATTTAGTTAAAGCCACAAGCATAATATGTCCTTGTGCTCAAATGCTTTAAACTGGCTTAAAATGTTTACACAGACCTTAAAACCACATGCAATTCATAAAGTTTCAGTATTTCATGGTTAAACTGCTTCTAAAACGATTGCAAATCCTTTCATGACCTGATGATATGATCAGGAGTAGCTGTTACAGTATGCCTTTGACTTCAAGCCTGCAGAAAATAACAATGTTAAACGTCTTCACAGATATCTGTTTGACATCAGTGGTCAGAAGGCGACAGACGCGACAAACCAGTGGCTGGAATGGGAGGCTACAAATTTACAGGTGACGATTATTACATTGCACAACATTAAAATAACTTTAGATAGTTAACATGTACAGCACGTTATCTTTTAAATCATGTTACAGTAACCCTGTCAGATTGGATGGAGCTTTTAAAGGCCTCTTGCTGATATAATAGAGTGACTGGATCAAAACACACACACACACACACACACACACACACACTTTTAATGAGGTTTAATTTCACTTTTGGTTATTATGTAAGTCTGTTTGTTCAAATAACATGTTTTCTAATGCATCAACATTCCATTAGTTTTAATCAGAGCCCAACCCTAAAATCGGAAGGCTCTGGTTGTGTTTACTCTAGTTAGAAGAGTTATTTCAGAAGTATGATGTTCACTGACTGATTTACTGATTTACTCTTATGCAAATTACATTTCTTTTAAAACATGTCCCAAGTGCTGTTTAATAGAGGGAAGATGATTTGAACACATTTTTGAGCATAATAGTTTTAATAATTAATTTCTAATAACTGTTTGTTTTTGTTGTTGTCTTGATGACATACATAATATTTTACTCATTATTATAGATACTAGTATTCAGCTTAAAGTGACATTTGCCACTTTCACACATTCAGACCTTTCCGGAAAATTACAGGCCCTTTTTGAAAATACCGGTAAATTTGTTCTGGCTATTTTCCAGAAAGAGAAGTTGTAACATTACCGTTATTTTTCCGGAATGCTGCACTGTATGAACGCAGATGGAAGATTGCCGGAAAGAGCGCGTGCACGTCTAGAACGTGCTGACAAGAGACGTCTGCTTTAGATAATCAGAACAGTCAGACACATTCACGTCCGCGCGGTTTCTGAGAATAAAAGACTTTGAATATTTTTCCAGACACATTTAGCTGCTGGATGTTAGTCAGATAACGTTTGTATGTTCATCTTAATGCCAACCGTGTAAATAACTATCGATAAGATGTTTATGATAAGCCGTTGATTGTTTACCTTCAAGCTTTGCGTGTGCCCGTAAAACAGCCTGTGAGCGCCAGCACACACACATATCGTGTACATCTCGACATGCGAAAGTGTTTCTCTATGTGTTTTCATCAGAGTTGTTCACAATATTGATCATCCACAGAGTTTGTGATGTAGTCAAATGTTTACAAACACAAGCGCAGCCGTTTAGAGCTCATTTCTGGTTAATGATGTCAGAATTTACCGGTATTTTAGAATGGATGTGTGAACGGTCTTTCCGGAAAAACTCCGTAACGTCCGGAATTTATAATGTTTTTTAATTCACCTGTAAAATCGTTCCTGGAAATTTTCCTAGATATTTACTGGTATCAATGTGTGAAAGGGGCTATTTAAAGGCTTATCTAGGTTAATTAGCAAGTCATTGTAAAAAGTCATTGATTTATTCTGTAGGCAATCGAGAAAATACATTTCTTAATATTCAATAAAATTAAGTTCTGTGATATTGTGTACATGTAAATATATATTTCCTTTAGCCTAAAATAAATAAGACTTTCTGCCGAAAATAACTATCCAGAGTTCATACGGTCATGAAAAACCTGGAATTTTGACAAGGCATTTTCCAGGCCTGGAAAAAGTTTTGTAAGAACTGAAAAACCCATAAAGTTTTGGAAAAGTCATGGAAATTAGTTTAACAAATGTCTGTTTACTTAAATATGGTTAGTTGTCATCTTCTCTGTCCATGGCCAAACACATGCTGTCACATTAGTGCTGTGTGAACAATATTTAAATACACTTTACATGGATGTAAAGATTATTTAAACTATATAGATTGTTGCATGTTTTATGATATGTTGTAATAACTTTAAACATGGATCCTTTTTCTCATTATTTACCAAGTATACGTGGACATTACACAAAACATTAGGTCATGAAAATTAGCTTGAAAGTCCTGAAAAAGTCATTAAGTTTTAGTTGTAAAATGTTCATGAACCCTGAATATAATAAGGAATTGCTGTGAAAAAACCTGTGTTGTGCATGTGTGAGTGTTTTTTTTTTGTTTTTTTTTGAGCATGTATAGTTTGTGTGTGTGCGTGCGTAAGCAAATATATATGATTGACCTGTGTGTGTATGATGTGTGTGCGTGTCTGCATATATGATTAACCTGTGTGTGTGTGTGTGTTTAGCCTGCAGTGCTGCAGTCTCTCCAGCTGGTGGCGCTGCAGGGGAAGCGTGTAGAAGCCGCTGCTGTGATGAAGGAGCCTCTGAGCTGGCTGGAGCAGAGTCTGAGCAAGAGAAAGGCATCATTCCTTACTGACGTGAGTCCTGTACACACACACACACACACACACTTCACACTTGTTTTTGTGAACTGTGGAGACATGCAGTGGGCTTCATGGTTTTTGTACTGTATTTTCTGTCTCCCTAACCTCCCTAGGCTTTACAGGAAACCGCACTTTTACTTTCTGAAAAGACTCACCCTGTATGATTTATGGAAGAATGTGGATCTGGGCATTGGGTCTCTTTTACCAGTAGTTGCATATAGGTTTTTCATAGTTATGGTAATTGTGAGTGAGGGTTAAAAATTTCATCAACACTGAATGTTTTTATCAAAATTATATTTTCAAATTAGAAAAATGGTCAATTCTAATATATAAAACTGCAATAATGCAAACTACAGATAATGAATAATGAAGTCAGATAATGAAGAAAAAAACATAAGTGATGCTATTTGTTTTCATCTAATAATCTAATATTTGCTAATGTATAAATAATGTATGCATGGATGTATAATTAGCACTTATTTCAGTTAATATATATATATATATATATATATATATATATATATATATATATATATATATATATATATATATATATATATATATAGGCAAGGCAAGTTTATTTATATAGCACATTTCATACACAGTGGCAATTCAAAGTGCTTTACTTAAACAAGAGTAAAAGAGACAAGTATAAAAAAATAAAAAGTATAAAAATAAAAATAAAGATTATAAAAATAAGAATAAAAAATAGATAAAACAGATAAATAAATAAATAAATATATATATAATATATATATAATATATATATATATATATATATATATATATATATATATATATATATATATATATATATATACATATATATATTTATATAATATATGTATATATATATATATATATATATATATATATATATATATATATATATATATATATATATAAAATACAATAATTATAAAGTCAAGTGTGAAGGCCTGTTCACTAGTTCAGAAAGATTTTTTAAATAATCAAATTTAAGGTTGATATTCCTGCAAATATACTCTTAAAACCAGTTGTTTAGTTTACAAAATGAATTATTTTCTGCATTCCACATTACTTATATGTAAATCTGTCTCATCCTGCTTTTAATTATTTATTTTGTAATTTAAAAAAAAAAGTGTTTTTCTCAAGCTTCTTCCTGTTCACCTTTTATAGATTTTCACTGTATGTCGGGGCGCGATTGAGACACCAGGTGGCAGCATTTCTCTGTGTTTGTGCTCATGTTGATGTATATTCATCATTCATTTCCTTCAGCTTAGTCCCTTTATTCATCAGGGGTCGCCACAGCGGAATGAACTGCCAACTTATCCAGCATATTTTACACAGCGGATGTCCTTCCAGCTGCAACCAAAGTACTGGGAAACACCAATAAAACTCATTCACACTCATACACTACAGCCAATTAAGCTTAAACTTTGACGATTTTAAAACCTTGACTTTTCCAAACCGCGCTATACCTTGAAAACGGTTATCATCCCATGCCTAAGTCATACTCTAGTGGGCTCCAAAACAATGTCAACATTTGCATTAAGAAGTTTGCACTGTCACTTCCACCTAAATGAATCTTTTATTTATTTTTTTGGCGTCATCTGTAAATTCAATTTCTCAACAAATGTTCTGAAGTCTTGGCTATAATGCTCTAAGAAAGAGGAAATGATCATTCATCGTTTACATTATTGTTAGTCTTCTGACAGCTCTTCACGTTTGAGTCGTTCATTATAATGTAGAAGCTTAATCAATGCACACGCTCTGACTCATGATTAGTTCACATTTTGAATCTTTGTGTTTTTGATTCATTTTATCATCATGTTCAGCATGTAAAGAGACGATCGACTCAAACCTGAGGACTGCCGAGCTGAATGAATATAATCTTTATCTGGCTCTGGCTGAATATGATTGGCCTGTTTTTTTTCCACATGATGTGCAAAGCCTGATTAGAACCTGATAGAAGAATCGAAAAATGAACTAATCTTCTCCCCCACCTGCACAATGTGCGAATGAACGAATCACTTCCTGAGTCACGTTAAAGATTGGTTCAAAATGAATGAATCGTTCAAGAACAACCCATCACTAGTTCAAATCAAACCTGCATGTTTCAAAGCACTACTTGGGATCTTTAGGAATAATCAAACTCCAAGACAGAAGTGTAATCTTTCAGAGTTAGCTGTCCCCGCGGGCTCTTAAAAAGTGTTAAAGTCTTAAATTAAAAAATCGAAATTTGTGGCTTTAAGAAGTCTTAAATTTGCTGTTTTAGGTCTTAAATATTTCTGCACAGGTCTTATTTTTGCGATGTCCATGTAACGCTACATCTAATGCTCATTTAAATTCTTGTTGTTGTTGTTGCTTGGTTTTTGGGGTGTTGTAGTTCTTTATTTCACTAGTCCAATTGTAATTTGCGGTATTACAACTACAAAAAGGTCAGCTTGCAATAGCCAATCAGCTTTCTGATATTAAACTCAATTTAAATTTGGCAAATGTGACATCATCGCTGTGTTTGCGGAAGTTCGCTTTGAGTGCGCGCGACATGATTTGGGCTGGCAGAGTATGCCGTTATTTCACTGACAAATGTCGCAAGCGCAGTTTTATAAGTCGGGAGCGCTGTAATACGAGAAAGCGAATCTCTGCTCATGCGCCGGTTTCCTTTTTTCATGGACAAAACTGCTTGCGAGCTCTCAAAACACTGGCTGCTCACGTGCGAATGATCTGCTCTCGCTCCGTCAGACTCCTTTCGTGCTTTTCCAGAGATGCTTCAGCACACTGTAGTGTTAAGAATAGTGAACTGATAAAATGAAATACAGTGTTTTACTACAGTAAAGTGTGGTGAATTGTATAATAATATACCCTATATTGTACAAATAAAACTAAAGCACTGAGTAGTTTGTTTTTAATACACTTGTTGTGTTACCATAGCAACTATAGTATTACCACAACAGAGTAATTGAAGTACTTTACTGTACTTCACAAAACTCTGTATAGCAGACACTACTAGTTCACTTTATTTTTAGTGATTAAATGGGATTGATAGTGGGATTTATTTGAAGAGTGAATAGTACAGTAGGCTGTAATACCTAATTAGGTTTTTACCTATTTTCTATCACGGTTGCATTTCTGCTTGCCAGAATGACCAATAATTATTGGCTAGAAACTGCAACAGCCATGAGAAAGGAGGAAAGTTTTTGTAAAACTTTGGAAAAACCTGAGGGATGAGTTTGTTAAAACAAAAAAGAGGCCCCCAAAACATCTTCATTGATAATGATTCTCCTTTTATTCGTCTGATTTTACTTTGTTTTTTTGTAGCGCCCCCTGTCATTTAAAGGGCCATGAAACCCCCTCGTTTCAGCAGGATGTTTTCACACCTCTACTTTGGAAAAAGTCTGAAAAGTGGGTGTGTCCAGCTCTGTTTAGGGGGGAGTGTCGGAGGAAGAAAAGAGGCATGGTGTGGGAGTGTCTATTTGGGCACGCTGAACTTCAGAGTCAAAACACACACCCACAGCGGACAATGTGATTGTGTTTACATGGACATCTGTAGTCGAATTATTTGCCAGATTATTAAATGGTGGACTTTACAGGACTTTTTTGCAGTTTGGCTCTTTCATTCAGGGAATTCATTCATGTCCCTCCCGACAAACGAGATATTTGATTCGAGGAGCTGCTGTAAGCATGTATTTTTCATGCAATGTTTGATACCGCACGGCGAATGAGAGAAAAAAATAAACTCTGCATTTCCCGGAAACTTAGATGCACACGGCAGGTAGCGTCAGAAAGCCGCGTGTGTTTTTCCGGTCACAAAATCCAACACGAGGTTATAGTTTGGTTGTAACTGTTAGTGCTAACTTGTTTACACTCGTTGCAATAGTTTGTTTGATACGAATAAAATACGAACTGAATAAACAAAGAGCACTGGTCACTCACTTACCAAATCTGTAGAGACAGGACTATCACCAGCAACTAGAGCCGCGTCTTTATTAAGAGGAGACTAAAGCGAATCCGGATTTCAGCGTTTGCAGATGAGAACAGCTCTCAGGTAAACAATGTTCCTCCTTAGACATGTAAGTTATTGTTGTGGAGCGTCGAGTACACTGTTAATCCACACGTGACTCCAGCTGAGCTCTCACAGAGAGAAAATGAAAACAAAACTTCACTGCAGCAAACTATAAAAGCAACACTTCACGCTTGTTTTGCCAACACAACGTGGCGTCTCTGTCGTCTAAACACTGTGACAGTAATGAATATTAATGAAGTTGCACAATAGAGCGCGCTGATTGGTTTGAACCAAGCCTTACTCATGCATTAATGCAGCACACTGTAAGACGTAATAAGACACACTCTGGCACAGACGTCCAGTCTGCACGCTGGAATACACGCTATTATCTCATGACCGTGACGCAACTTCAAAAATTCGTTTCAAACCGGAAGTACGAATTTGCTTGAAATAACGCAAAAACAACCAATTTACACTTTTTAGTGAAATATAGGTGTCCTGATAGTGTTTATAGCAGTGTGGGACACATATACCACTGTCAACAGCTCAACACATGTGTTCTGGTGTTTCGTGACCCTTTAAAATAAAAATCTCAATGGTGAACGTGTCAAGTATAAAAGCCTTAATCCGTTTCGTGAGTTGTGCGATGCGGTGCCAGGTGAAAGTATAAATCTGCATTAACATGTTTGTTTTTTCTGTAGCTCAATGGTGCATTTAACCTGACTTT
>NC_133181.1:61547500-61750000 GCF_049306965.1 Danio rerio | reverse complement strand
GCAAATATAATGAAACAAATAAAATAACTTTCACTTACCTCCCTACTAACCACAAAACATGAGGAAAATGTAATAAAACAAAAAGGCACACAGCACACATGTCTCCGTGTTGATCTCAAAGTCAGCACTCAGCGTTTACTTTCAACAATTTAGCCGAGTAAATACAACACCGTTTCTACTTCACAACACAAGCCGGGAGAGAGGAGACTCTCCGAACGACATTCCAGTCCTGTTTAAATAGGCTGTTTCTCAATTCCAAGAACGCAGAGAACGGACTTGCGTTCTTCTGGAGAGCGGTCTTGCCAGGTGTCCTCAGAAGAACGAACTCAGGAGATCGCGAGGGCAGAGAACGCGTCCTGTGAGAAATGAGATGCTGCATTCTACCTGATGGTCACGTGACCTTCATGCATTTTAAATGGTAAATTATTTAAACATTACAGCATTCATACAACAATTTACTGTTTTCCCCCTTTTCATAAAATATACTCTGCATAAAAACATTATAAATATACTCTGCACAATATAAATAAAGCTGATTTTAATACGAATTTCAGCAAACAAACACCCTTAATGTGTTTATTCCTTTATTAAGATGTTCATGGTCATGTTTACTTTCACCGTTTCATTTAGGGAAACTCCTGAGGTAAATAAGTCATATCTCAAATATATGTACATGCCATATTGCATTCCTCCGCGTACCACTAGAAGGAAGCCCGCGTACCACTAGTGGTACACGTACCACAGTTTGAGAACCACTGCTTTAACACATGAGAGAGGGCTCTTTTGCTGTGCTCGTGTTTCAGGAGGCGTGGCTCTAGACGGCAGGGGAGGGACTGTGATTCAGAGATTTATGCTAAGCTGTTAGCGTTGTGGAAGATCACCTACTGCACCTTTAAATTACATTAAATTTGCAACCTATGAAAGTTTGCATAATATTTTTACAAACTCATTTCTAAAGGGTGTCCTGCTTTAAGGTTGTTGTTTTTACGATTTGTCAATTATTTTAATAAATAATTCAAGTCAGAATAATTATTGCCCCTTTGTTTTTGTTTTTTGTTTTTGTTTTTTTTTATATTTCCCAAATGATGTTTAACAGATTGAGGAAATGTTCACAGTATGTCTGATAATATTTTTTCTTCTGGAGAAAGTCTTATTTGTTTTATTTTGGCTAGAATAAAAGCAGTTTTTAATTTTTTAAACACCATTTTAAGAACAAAATTATTAGCCCCTTTAAGCTATTTTTTTTTTAGCTTGAACAAACCATCATTATAAAATTACTCTAACCTGCCTAGTTACCCTAATTACCCTAGTTGAGCCTTTAAATGTCACTTTAAGCTGTATAGAAGTGTCTTGAAGAATATCTAGCCTAATATTATTTTGTCATCATGGCAAAGAGAAAATAAATCAGTTATTAGAGATGAGTTATTAACACTATTATGATTAGAAATGTGCTGAAGAAATCTGCTCTCCATTAAACAGAAATTGGGGGGAAAATAAACAGGGGGGTGAATAATTCTGACTATCACAAAAAACAAAGTAGCGAAATGTTTGATGGGGCAAGTGAAAAATCTTCTCCGTTAGGAAAACATCCCTGGCATTAAGCTTTGTATACGTCTAAAATTTAATTCATAATGCTCTTAAACATTCTTAAATTTGACTTCATGAATCCTGCAGAAAGCCTGTGAAGGTTTTAATTGTGTTTAAATTTAGACGATGTTTATTTATGCCGGGTAAGTTGTGTAGTTTGTGTGATTTTATTTTATTCATTAATTTTTAATTATATTGTTATAAATTAAATTAAAAATCCTTAATCAAAAAGAGGTTAAACCAAAAACGTAGCAAGATGACAGAGATTAAAAACAATCCCTGGTGCCCCGGCACTCTCTCTCCCCAAGATATAAACCAAAACACAAACCCCTGAGCCTGTTTACATGGACACCAATAATCTGATTTGAATCTGATTAAAGACTCTGATTAGTAGTCCACCATGTAAACAGCGATTTTTATTTATTTATTTTATCATTAATTTAATCAGATTAAGGTCATGAACTAAATAGAAATGGAATTAAGACGTGTGGAGTATGCTGATTTTCAGGTCTGAAATGTAATTTTTAATGCTCCTGAAAGGTCTTAAATTTGTCTGTAAATGTTCTAACCTTTGTCATTGTGCTGGTCAGAATCGCTCAGGATATTTTCTGGCGTCTGCACGAGCGTGGTTTCCTCCTGGAGGATACGGTGGAGCAGCTGCGGTGCGAAGGCTGCCAGCGCTTTCTGGCCGACCGCTTCGTGGAGGGCGAGTGTCCACACTGCCGTTACCCAGAAGCCCGCGGGGACCAGTGCGATAAATGCGGACGCCTGATCAACGCTGTGGAGCTGAAGGTGTGTGTCTGAAAACGGCACACATGTGGAGTAAACGCTCATCTCAGTCAAACATTTTATGCATGTTATAGTTGTCATTCTTGTCAAATTTTGCATTGAGCTGACAATTTAAAAAAAATATTTTTTATTATTATTTGATATAAATAACTCCTATATAATATGATATTATTGATTAATTATATAATATATGAAAACTATTTAGATTTTCAAAAAGAATAAAAAGATACGTGTTATATTTACTGTGTAATATTTTATGTCACAAAATAAATGAAAATAAATATTTATTACTTGTGTACTAAAAAATAGTGTTATTTAAATTAATAACGATAATATTTAAAATAATTAATGTTTGTTTTAATAGAAATATGTATTTCAATTCTTTCATATTTTATATTTGTATAATTTTTTAATTGTATTTTACATTTTTTATGTCACAAATAAATTAAAAACTATTATTAAATTGAACAATAACATTGTGTGTGTGTGTGTGTGTGTCCTGCAGAATCCTCAGTGTAAGGTGTGTAAGGAGACGCCGGTGATTCGCTCCTCCAAACACCTGTTCCTGAACCTGCCGAAGGTAAAACTGCTGTGTGTGTGCGTACATCTAAGTCTTCAGCTCCTCCTTAGTGTGTGTGCGTGAGTGGGCTTGCATGTGTGTGTGCATTTGTCTGTTTGCTGCTCATCCTCAGTGTGTGTGTGTGTACGTGAGTGTGTTCATATTCAAGTCTTCAGCTCATCCTCAGTGTGTGTGTGTGTGTGTGTGTGTGTGTGTGTGTGTGTGTGTGTGTGTGTGTGTGTGTGTGTGTGTGTGTGTGTGTGTTTGTGTGTTTGTGACAGCTGGAGCAGGATCTAGAGCAGTGGCTGCAGACGTCGACGGCTGCTGGAGACTGGACCACTAATGCTCGTCACATCACTCGCTCCTGGCTGCGGGACGGTCTGAAGCCGCGCTGCATCACACGTGACTTGAAGTGGGGGACGCCGGTGCCGCACCCCGACTACAAGGAGAAGGTCTGAGATCAACTGCATCCACACCGGGACGCACAACACACTGACTCCTGTATGCAGCTGAAGTCAGAGTTATTCGCCCTCCTGTAAATTACTTTAAATTCTGATGTTGAACAGATTCAGGAATTTCTCACACCTGTGTTCTTCTGGAGAAAGTCTGATTTGTTTTAATTCAGCTGGAATAAAAGCAGTTCTTAATTTTATTAAAAGCATTTTAAGGTCAATATTATTCGCCCCCTTAAGCGTCTTAATGTTTACGTGAAGCAGATTTTGAGATGTTTATTTCAGTAAGTTGATGGATTTATGGGGCACTCCCATATATGAGCAATATCACACGAAATGCCATCCGTCCGAGATTTCTCACCAGACTGCTGTTGTGTTTGCGATAAGGAGGGACAAGGCTGAATCTAGTTTCTTATGGCTCGTTTCTACTGACTGGTACGGTTCGGGTCGGTACGGGTCGCCTTTATCAGGCTTGCGTTTCCACTATAAAGGGTACCCTTTTGGTGGGCGTGGTGTAAGACAGAAAGTTTCAGTCGCATCATTCTCGCTCGAGGAAATGTCTACAGTAAAGCTGCACAGGTCGTTCGCATATCATATTAAAAGCACTTCTCACAAAACAGACGCTTTCCACACATAAACACTTCTGTATAAATGTTTATTACTGACTTTTCTATAAACAGGAGTTGATTATAACTGCAGATCAATGACAGTGTGAAATAGGCTACTGTAACGTCTGTAATTATATAAAATAAATATATAAATGTAGCATATATGAACACATACAGCCCCTTACAGTCTCCGATATATTACCAACTACAGAAAAACTACACACATCATACATTTCGTTCTTAATTAGGTTCAAAACATGTGTGTGAAACCGCTCGCGCGTCAGACTGGCACGTAAAAAACTGCGAGGCACAGGGTAGATTCTGCTCTACTCCATGGCTGTGTGGCTGTTCATCAGGACGATATATGAATATATAACTCTGCTGTTATCTCTCGCGGTGTATTTCAAACATGGCGGGTCCTTTGTTTACATTCTGGCTTGTTGTAAGTGAATGACGTGTCTCTTCTGTAAACCAATAGAGTTCAGCTGTGCGTCTAGCTCCGCCTTTTGGGACCCTTTCTTGTGTTTGGGACCCTTTCGAAAGTACGGTTTGGTTCGGTACGCCTTTTGACAGTGGAAACGGCCATAAAAGCATACCAAACCGAACTGTACCGTACCACTCAGTGGAAACGGGCCATTATTGAATCTATTGGGTCCCCCCGAGGGCCGGCGCTTCCATAGAGGCAAATTAGGCAGCTGCCTAGGGCGACAGAATAGCGAGGGCGGCGTTTGTGACACCTTCTTCACCACCCGCGACTAGGTCCTCAATTTGCTAACCGGTTACTTTCGGATTGAGGGCGGCGTGATTGTCCGTTGCCTATGGTGGCAGTTCAGCTTGCTCCGGCCCTGGGTTCGCCTTAATAACTACAAGGCTTCAGCTTTTTATTTGTGCTCAAGAAAAAACAGAGCAAGGGCTTATTATGCGGTTCTGGCGCCATCTTGTGGATAGACAACGTCAACCATCTTTGGCCGCCGACCAGCTCTCCGAAATTGTAAATATTTAAAAATAGCCACTATTCTTACAAATAAATTGCTTAGTTGCAATCTAAACAACGACATTCTCGACTAAAAAAGCCTCAAAAGTAAATTTTGTTGTCCAACAACTGTAATATTCGTCAAACTGCTTGCTGCTTGCTGTATGTGGGCGGAGTAATACACAGAGGTGAAGGGTGAAGAGGCCTTTGTGTGATGTTACTGGCAAAATATCGCACAGCTATCAGCCAATCAGATTCAAGAACCAGACAAAACTGTTGTATAAATAAATAAATAAATAAATAAATAAATAAATAAATAAATAAATATATATATTTCTATATTATAATATACAAAAATGCCTTAATTCACTCTCCTGCAGACCATGCTCTGTGTATATGACCTTTTTCTGCCAGGTGCACGCTCTTATACCCTGATGTGGACTAATGTAGGGAATAGTGAATGAGGGTGTATGGCTGTGATTTGGGATACAGTCTCAGACTGTGCAATAATCCGCTCTTTACCTGCGCAGGTGTTCTATGTGTGGTTCGATGCTCCTATTGGCTACCTGTCCATCACTGCCAACTACACCGACCAATGGGAGAGATGGTGGAAGAACCCGCAGCAGGTGCAGATCAAATACTGATAATATCATAATTAATGCTGATCATATGTTTGTGTGTTTATTTCCAGAGTTGATTTGGGGGATTTAAAGCATTGCTTTCAGATGCGTTCAGATGTTTTATTTTGTTCAGTTTAATAATATAATTTAGTTTTAGTTATTAAAGATAAACGTAATTCATTTCAATTAACAGAAAATGATTTTCACTTTTGTCTGTGTTGTTTTGTTTGAATTAGTGGTTAAATTAGGTTAATGTAATCAAAAATACATCAATTAAAGCATTGTTAAACTGTGTGGATTTTGTTTTTACAAAAACAGTGTTTAGCTATTCATTTATTTAATTATTATTTACTATTTCTGTTTTTTCTTCTCAGATTTGTTTTTCCTCCCCCACATTATTCTGAAATATTATTTTTTGATGTTTTGTTTGGATCTGTTGTTAAATTAAAGTTATGAAAAAGCAAGTCTGACAAAATAAAATCTATAAAACCTATAAAGTTTAATCACAATTAATTAAAAGTTTACCCCCCCCCTAAAAAACTATGGTATTTATTATATTTATATTTATTTATTTTTTCATTCTTTGTAATTATACAGAGTTGATTTATTATTTTTTTCTAGTTTTAGCTTTCAGTTTTAATAATCTCTAATCAAATCAAGTTATTAATTTCATGATTTAGAGAATGTGAGATTTTGAGATTTCTTTTTTTAAATGAGTTAGTTCTGTATGAGCACACAGTATATATGCAGTTAAAAAGTCTTAATTTCTTTAAAGAAATCAGCAAACCAAAAATCTCTTTAGGGTGTAAGCTCTGTTTTCCTCATAGGTAGTCCAGCAGTAATGATGAGCAGTGCCGCTTCAGTGTGTAATTCTCCCGTTTCTCCTGTAGGTGGAGCTCTATAACTTCATGGCGAAGGACAACGTTCCCTTCCACAGTGTGGTTTTCCCTTGTTCACTTCTCGGGGCTCAAGACAACTACACACTGGTCAATAACCTCATCGCCACTGGTGAGACACACACACAAACACACAACAGATCGTTGACAGAACATTAAACCATACAGATGATCACGGTCAAGTCTAGTATGCATTATTTTGACCACGTTACTCACACTACCTATCAAAATGTTGATTTAAAAAAATAACAATAATAATTTTTAATTCATTTAGATTTTAGTTAATTTTAAATCATAAAAAATATATATATATATATATATATATATATATATATATATATATATATATATATATATGCTTGCAATGTTTAATTGCTCACCCATACTGATTTTTTTTATTAAAATGTATAGCAAAAGAAAATTATTAATATTATTATATTAAAAACATAGAGATTCTGACCTTCATCCATTATTTTGTAATAATGATGTGGTGTATGCACTGGATTGCAGTGTTTAAGGTCTGGTTTAAAATCAATGATCTTCACTGCCTGATTGAGATATGATTTAAGGGTGTTGACATCAGACAAGAAGCACTGCATTAACTTGCATTGTTTAGCATCATGTCTTTGTGGCTCACCGCCGCCTCACAGCAAGAAGGTCGCTGGTTTGAGCCCCAGCTGGGTCAGTTGGCATTTCTGTGTGGAGTTTACATGTTCTTTCCTTGTTGGTGTGGGTTTCCACCGGGTGCTCTGTTTCCCCCGCAGTCCAAACACATGCGCTATAGGGGAATTGATGAAGTAAATTGGCTGCATGGTATGAGTGTGTATGGGTGTTTTCCAGTACTGGGTTGTGACTGGAAGGGCATCCACTGCATAAAACATATGTCAGAATAGTTGGCGGTTCATTCTGCTGTGGCGACCCCTGATAAATAAGGGACTAAGCTGATGGAAAATGAATGAGTGAGCATCATGTCTTTAAAACATGGATCTGTATTTTACTCCAGTATTTTTAATGGAGTTTCAGCGCACGCCTGTTTCTCCTGGCATTTCTCTCCTCTCTCTGGCGCTTGTGTGTAAAAGGCTTTTCATCTTTTTTTACGCTTGAACAATAATAAATAAATACTTTGTGGGCACCTAATGGGCCTATATTATTGTTTTTTTAAAGCAGATTTATTGTTATTTTAGCAGTCAGCCTCGAGTGTCATACATTATTTTAAACAGGAGAACCTGAAGTTTCAATCTGTATCATTTAAAGGTCCATTCTAAAATATTTTTTGGTTCAAAAGCATATGAACAGACAGAAAATAATCCAGAATTTTAGGAAAAAGTGGCATTTTCTAGTTATTACAAACAGAACCTCATGAAGTTTGTTTGTTTTTTCTTTAGAAATACATGCTATGATGTTTTATACTTCTAAAATAAATTTTTTCTACATCCACCATTCCCTGAGCAAGTCATAGCAATTTATTTCAATGTTATTCTAATGTGTTTTTCACTGGGGGAAAAAATGCATTTATTTACTGACAGTGTTATTTGCCCAAAAGTTCTGGGAATGAACTAAACAGAAAAAATGTTACAAAATAACAGAACAGTGCAGCAAATTTGACTTTTTACAAATAATATATTTTCAGTTACCATAAACAACACCACTTACAATGAACAAAAAAGATAAGAAAATAAGAAATAATGCGTCAAAGTCCAAATAAACATGGTGCAAATCCTCAGTAAAAAAAAAAAAATAGATATAAACATTTACTATACTATAAATAGTTTCATAACTAAACTAGATTCAGTATGGAGCATCCTTAGGTTTTATGTGCCAGCATCGATATGGTTTTGACCCTGCTGCTTCTCAACTTTTTCATTGCAGACAAACAGCCGCACGGCTTTTGCTTCCTTTGAAAACAGCAAGAGCAGCACTTCGTCTTTGCTGTGGCACTGTTTTGTCATGTTTCTGTGCTGTTGTGCATGCAAAAGTACTTAGTATAAGAATTATTTCATGCAAAACATTTTTTTTTGCGATTTATTTAGGGTTAAGTCTATTTAACTGATTATAACTAAGGGTGCTTTCACACCTACACTTTTGTTTCGGAACGTATCTCGTTTGCCCAGTTAGCGCGGTTCGATTGGCATATGTGAACAGGGCAATCGCACTCTGTTCCGCGCCAAAGTAATCGCTCCGAGATCGCTTGAATGAGGTGGTCTCGGCTCGATTGAAACGAACCCTGGAGCGGTTCGATTGCAGTGAGAAAGCGATCCGATCCGAGCGCGGTTATATCACAGTGTTTTATGGATATTTAATAGGCTTACGGCTATATGAAGAGAGAATTATGAGTAGGGCAGGAAGTTTCGCGAGTCTCCGGATGCCTGCAAACGAGTGATGATCTCCCGGTAATCTCGCGTCTCTCTCCCGGTCCTCAAATAGGCATCAATGCGCACCCTTCTCACCCCTCCCCACCGCATCTCTCCTCAGACACGTCACGCGCACCCTGTCAATCACCACCAAACCACCACCTCTCCTGACAGCTGAGCGGGACGCTGCAAAATAAACCCTGACACTCTGACCAATGTAAGGAGAGTTTACTCGCACGTGACTTGTTTTAGCTCTTTTGGTCCGATTAGAAACTTTGCAGTGTGAAAGCGAACCGCTCCAAGAGCAAAGAGCAATAATGTAACAACTGTAATCTCTGTTTCAGAACAACTGAATCGATTCACAGGTGTGAAAGCACCCTAAATCACATCATCGATGCTGTAAAAGGAACCATATGAAGTTTAAAAGTCACATGAAGCTTTCACCGAAAGTCTGTCAGTGGCTGAAAAACACTCGCTGTGCAAGAAACCTGTCATCAGATATTCCCTGCATAATGTTGTGTGTGTTTGTGTGTGTGTGTGTGTGTGTGTGTGTGTGTGTCCAGAATACCTGAATTACGAGGACACCAAGTTCTCCAAGAGTCGTGGTGTTGGTGTGTTTGGTGACATGGCGAAAGACACCGGTATCCCGTCAGACGTGTGGCGCTTTTACCTGCTCTACCTCCGTCCCGAAGGCCAGGATTCAGCTTTCTCCTGGACCGACATGGCCCTCAAAAACAACTCTGAGCTCCTCAACAACCTGGGGAACTTCATCAACAGGTCTGAGCTCTGGGGATTATTAAAAAATCAGTTAAAGGAGACGTATATTTCCATTTTTACAAGATCTAAAATGTCTCTCTGCTGTCTCTGGAGCGTGTGTGTTTCAGATTGAGCTGAAAATCCCTCACAGATAGTGTTCTCTAGCTCTCTGAAACTGACCCTTGTAGGCTTTGATCCTAACTGTTGCTTTTTGGTGACCGTCGCTTTAAATTCAAATGAGAATTTTCAGTAAGAGGGCGGAGCTACAGATGCCTGTGCATCGGTAAAGTCTAGATCGGATATGCGGCCGGCCGGAAGTGCAACATGCACATTAATAAAGCAGCATTTTTTTTTGACACTGTATAACAATAATTAATATTTTTATAGTACTGTAAGGGTTGGGGTGGGGGTAGGCGTTAAAAAATACATTTTATTGGGTAATTTAATAGATAACATAACTAATACTCGGTACAACTACAGTTTTTACATTACTGTGATGGTTGGGTTTAGGGTTGGGGTGGGGGTAGACGTACAACAAATGAGAAATTTTAGAAATAATAGAAATAATTCACGTTAACTTCCGGCCGCAAACGTATCTGCTCTAGCAACAACCCTGTGCATCAGCATAGCAGATTAGGCCTTTTTCACAGACAGTAGCACGCATATCCGGTTAAGTGATAGTTGTGTATCCTTACTTCCTGCCGGAGCAATAGCGCCACTTCACTACCTCTTTGAAAACTTTGCCAACATTTCCCATTTACAGCAGCTGTTTATTGTCTTGTGGACCGACATCTATCGCTCCACACTCTAAACGTAAGAAAGGATATACGTTTTTCCACAAAACTTTTTTATTTACGAAGGCGGGTGACCGTCCATACGTCAGCATGGTTTAGGAAAGGCTGTTTACATTTGTGTGAAATGTACCTTTATCATAGCGTATGCTCTTGGTTTTAAACCGTTAAGAGATATCATAGATGTATACATTAGATGTCGCCTACCCTGCTGTTGTCTGTTGGATGGAATGCATCAATAGAGCCGCCATTTTGGTACAGGGTAGCGCTCCTTTGAAATTAATGCGGGACCAAGCTGCAGTGGAGGACTGTGGCAATCCAAAGCCAGAGATATACACATATAGACATTTATGATCTATGATCGGGAGTTTTCCTACATGTTAGTATGCAATTTTTTTTTTTCTAATTATGAAAATTATAATTTTACATCACTTTTCTACATTGATGGATCAGTGACCGCACGGGCATTCCTGACTGAAAGCTTGTGTTTGTGTGTACAGAAATGTACTATTAAATACTGTTAAACTTGATCTAATCATGTCCTGAAACACAGCTCCTCTCCTGCTTTCACTGCTCATACTGACGGAGGGAGCGATTACTTTGTGAATGAATCCCCCGAACGACTCTTTCACTAACGTTAGCCGACAATAATACAAGTTTCTGGCAGCGCAGCATCTCGTTGTCATGTTTCTTTTGCATTGTTTGCTGATTTATTCAACAAAACTAGCATAAGCCAAGTGTTTAGTGTGAGTTGGAGCTGCTTTGCCGTATGGTGAATGCAGTAAGAGACTGTTATCATCAATAACGTGACCTGATTAGCACAAAAGTTCAGAACATACAAAAACAGAAAAAACTTAACCTTACCTATAAAATGTTCTGGCTTTGTGCTTTGTTTTCTTTGTTTGCTGGTTGCCACACCCGTAGACAGCGCTAAAGTCCCGCATCTTCACGTAATAACACTGTCTTGACTAGTGCGGTTGAATGACATTTGTCCTGGGAGCACTGTACCAATGTGGCGGCGCTATTGACGCATGCTCAGGGTCCCTATGCGATATCTAGTGTACATATCTATGAAGAGATATAAGGGAGCTAACGTAAATAATAATAAATGTTTAAATACACGTATAATATGTAAATGTATAATAAATATGTGATGTAATAAATATTTGATGAAAGGGAGCCTGGACCTTTACTATATCTGTACGTACATGGATGAGTATCTGAAGGGAGGGCAACAAGCTTTATTTGACTCGTGCACTGTGTAAATGTATAACATGTTAATACTGCTGAAATAAGTCAGTCTGGAATTGTTTGTACATGTTTTTTATTCAATGTATTGTTTTTCAAGATCCTACATTACATAATATACATTTGTTGACATCCATACCTAAGACTATATAATAGACTTCCAGTGGGTAAAGTCCGCTATGGAAATGACTAAAGCATTCACTGTAAAGCCGGTGGGACGGAGTTTTCAGGTAACAGTGTTTGCTACTGAATCTAGACATTTTAAGCAGGAGATGTTCTAACGTTATTTAATCCCTAATTTACCGACACCGCATTCACCATCGCTAAAGAGCACACATTCACTGAGAATAAATTAATATTGCAGATCATGAAAAGACCGTTACTGCTATTAAGATGAGGTACACAAATAATAAGTTATATGTCATATATAACATATATATATATATATATATATATATATATATATATATATATATATATATATATATATATATACATATATATATACATATATATATATATATATATATATATATATATATATATATATATATATGTTAATATCATCTGTTCAACATCAGACAGCACCCGTGAGAACAGCACAGTTATTATCCTTAACTAACAATAGTGCCGGTAAATTAAAATCAGAGAAATCCTTTTTCTTTTTTTGCTGTATCAAAAACATACCGAAGCGTGACACCGCTGTGTCGAATCCAACCGAACCGTGATTTTTGTAACCCCTTAAACCCCTGCTATATAAGTATAACCTTGATGAAAATGATAATTTTTTTCCTGATGTTGGGATCATTTTAGAAAGTCACCGAATTTCTAGATAAATAATAAAAAAAATTAAAAAATAAAAAAAAAAAATTCTAAATAATAATAAAAAAAATTCAAAAAATAAAAATAAAAAAAATTAAAAATAATAATAAAAAAATTTACAAATAAAAATTTTGTTTATTTCTGCTGTTATGATGGTAATTTTTGACCATCAAAATGATTGTCAAAAATCATTTTACACACTACATAACCTACTGACACACACACACACACACACACACAATAAGATTCTGCTACTTATGAATATTGTCTTGCTAAAAACACTTCTGCAGATGCTTTCATCATTATAAAAATCCCCCTTTTACTGTAGTGAGGAAGGAGTGTTGTCCAGTGATCAAACACTGATGAGGGAAAACCCAAACATTCCCACATTTTGAGATAAAGATGAGCATGTTTCTTCTTGCAGAAGAGATTCGAGGATTGAAATTAAATTGATTTAGTTTAGATGTTTGGTGAAGGCGGATCAGTTTTGACCCTCGGGACGGACCGTGTGCAGCATTATAGCTCCTAGTTCTCCTCACCGATGTCGTTTTGTGCTGTTTTCAGGGCTGGGATGTTTGTGAGCAAGTTTTTCGACGGTTGTGTTCCTGAGATGCTGCTGAATGACGACGATAAGCGACTCATCGCTCAGGTCTGCTGGGAGCTCAAGCAGTACATCCAGCTGCTGGACAAAGTCAGGTCTGTTTCCCACAATGCACCACTGAAATCCCTTATAAATAGCTTCTGTTAGCTCAGGGTGTTCCCGGGTCTTAACTTAAACTTAATTGTAGACCTTCAAATTTCTTAAATTCATTGAAATATTGTGTTGTAGATCTTAAATGATTTTAAACCAGGGGTCTCCAAACTCATTCCTGTAAGGCTGGTGTCCTGCAGATTTTAGCTCCAACTTGCTTCAACACACCTGCAAGGATGTTTCATGAAAGCGTTTCATGTAAGAGAATTAAGACGCCGTTCTTTTATCCCACGTGGATGCTATGAGAATAAACAAGACGAAAAAGAGACCAAGACCTTGAGAATGAATGAATGAGCTTCTAAAGTTGTCAGAGAGGCATCCGCTTTTTAGCGCAGTAGGTCTACCTTGTGTTTTAATTAAATTAATCCCAATTAAATTTTGTGTTTTTGAAAAGATAAATATAATGTATAAAACATTATTTATATGACTTCATAATAGCTGTACGCATGATAAGATTTTAATATTAATGGACCGTGCACAGATATTGATGTTCACAATGTTTTACACTACATTATTTGAGTCTACCAAGCTTCGTTTACAATGTTTACATTGCTCTACTTGCATTAAATCTAAATCCCAAATATCAAAAATTGCAACAGATTAAGATTTAGGCCCAATCCCAATTCTATTTTTCTACCGCTACCCCTTAGCCCTTGCAACCGAGTGTGAACGGGAAGGGCTTCAAAATGTACCCATAAGAGTTGGTACAGCACTACAGCACCTGCACACCTCATCATATGTCCTCACGATCTCCTGCTTCATATGAGATCAGACGATCGCGACTGCTGGAGTTATTCCAGTTGCTTTATTTTTTGGTATTTATCTTCAGGAAATCACTGGAGGCGTATATTATGCTATCATGACCATCTAATGTGGTAATAAGATCATAACTGTACTGTGCATTTACACAGTGGCCATATTCATTAATATAAACACTAAAAACAGCATTAACATGACAGCAGACACTGTAAACAGCTCATTCCCAGACACTAGACTTCTCTGACTGGGGATTTGAGTGTCATCGAGTGTCAGAATATTGTGGGACTGCTGTACAGGAGTCATTATTATGGATTATAGATCAGGAAATCTAGCGGTTTTTATTTTAGCGTTTTTTTTTTGTTTTTTTTTTAAAGCATGACGGTAAAACACGGAACGCGGTTATCATTAGCCCCTTTCACACAGTGATACGGGTAAATATCTGGAAAATTTCCGGAACGACTTTACTGGTATATTCAAAAAAGCGCTGTTCACACAGGCGAGGACGTTACGGAAATTTTCCGGAAAAGAGCATTCACACATCCATTCCAAAATACCGGTAAATTCTGACATCATTCACCACAAATGAGCTTTAAACGGCTGCGCTTGTGTTTGTAAACATTTGACTAAATTACAAACTCTGTGGATGATCAATATTGTGAACAACTTTCGCAGGATCACTTTCGCATGTCGAGATGTTCATGATATGTGTGTGTGTGTTGTCGCTCACAGGCTGTTTCACAGACACATGCAAAGCTTGAAGGTAAACAAACAACGGCTTATCATAAGCATCTCATCGATGATTATTTACACAGTTGGCATTAAGAAGAACATATAAACGTGATCTGACTAACTTCTAGCAGCTAAATGTGTCTGGAAAAATATTCAAAGGCTTTTATTCTCATAAACCGCGCGGACGTAAATGGGTCTGACTGTTGTGATTGGCTAAAGCAGACGTCTCACGTCAGCACGTTCTAGACGTGCACGCGCTTATTACGGCAATCTTCCTTCTGCGTTCACACAGCGCAGCATTCCGGCAAATTGCCGGTAATGTTACAACTTCTCTTTCCGGAAAATAGCCAGAACGAATTTACCGGTATTTTCAAAAAGGACCTGTTCACACATACAACCTTTCCTTCTGTATGTAACGTCTGTATGTGTGAAAGGGGCTAATATGTCAGAACATGTGCTTGTTTGTTGTAAAAATTCGTAATAATGACAAAAATACTAATTAGTGGATCTCCTCACTTCCGGGTGCAGCTGCAGCTGGTGTATTCTGGGAAATTTTTCCTACCCCTTGGTTTTGAGTGTGCTCCTGAAAAATCTTTGTTTGAAGGGGTGTACATAAAGCTAAATAGAATTGGGACACCACTACCCCTTCATGGGCACGTGCAAAAAGAGGGGTAGGGGGAAGGGCTAAGGGCTAGAATTTGGATTGGGCCTTAATGTCAATGTCAATGTTAATAAGATTTAGTTTTTATGTTATTGATTAATGCACGGCGAGTCAGTGAAGGTCGCTGGTTCGAGCCTCGGCTCAGTTGGCGTTTCTGTGTGGAGTTTGCATGTTGTCCCTGCGATCGCGTGGGTTTCCTCCGGGTGCTCCGGTTTCCCCCACAGTCCAAAGACATGTGGTACAGGTGAATTGCGTAGGCTAAATTGTCCGTAGTGTATGAGTGTGTGTTTGAATGTTTCCCAGAGATGGGTTGCGGCTGAAAGGGCATCCGCTGCGTAAAAACTTGCTGGATAAGTTGGCGGTTCATTCCGTTGTGGCGACCCCTGATTAATAAAAGGACTAAGCCGACAAGAAAATGAATGAATGAATGAACTCACGTTCTCCAACAACATACAACACTAACCAAAGACTAACAACCCAATAATTAACAAACTAGATCAAAGTAAGACTTAAAGAAAACAAAACGGTAAATTAAAGAAACGAAAAGAAGCTTTATGGCTGGCTGTGAAGTCTCCTCTGTCTCCGCTCAAGGTTGGTCCGTATTTATAGCCAATTTCAATAAGCGCAACTCGCCGCAGGAGCGCAAAGGCGGACTCTATAGGAAACAAACAGTGAGTGACGTCATGACACAAACGCAAGCACAAAGACTGGCAACAGCCGTAACAATATAGTCAGTTCATAGTACAAATGTTCCATGTTTGTTCCTGCATCAAATTAAACTTAGAAGAGATTTCAACTACAGTAAAAGTGTGTGCAGTTGAATGGTCTACTTTAATGTTAAACATCAAAATATGGCTGAAATAACATTTATTGTAGTGTAAATGTGTTTTCTCCCCCCCAACATTCAACATTTTGAAAATTAAATCTAAATGAACAATTTATTTAATGAAAATTAATGCAAACACATTTTGGGCCCTATCATACACCCGGCGCAGTGTGGCGCAAGGCGTGGCGCAATAGTTGTTTGCGAGTTCAGCTTGGCGCAAGAGTGGTTTTGAGGCGTTGCGCTACGCTGTTTAAATAGCAAATGCATTAGCGCTCATTTGTGCATCCATAGGCGTTCTGGTCTAAAAAGGAAGCGTTCTGAGGCGGACCGCTGGTGCGTTGCTGTTTTGAGAAACTATAATAGATTTTTCATTAGACCAAAACTAACCCGGTCTAAACTCCGGCGCAGAGTTGAGCCTCGCTTACACACTGCTTAATACACACAAGAGAGCAACAGGCAAATATCTTTACATAAAAATGTAAATATTAAGGATATATATAGGATATAATAAGAATAGATATAGGATATAAATATAAAGGAATAAAATATTACAAAACATATTATTTTCTAGCCTACATAAATATGAAAAATCACTGCTTTTATGTCTTCTTCATCTCGGGAGGCTTTTTCAGTTCATTCATAACAATTTGCTTTTGTATAATGTTATTATTATTAGCAGTGTTATTTATTATATCCATATTTATATTTGTTTTATTAAAACAAGCTTAGATTTGTCCACCTGTCAGGTTTCAGATAATATGGGGCAGCAGGTGTATTGGGATATAACTCAGGTTTTTGAGCACACTTCATTATTATTGTTCATTTATTCGTTTGCTGGAAATTAGAACTGAATTTAGAAATAGTTTTGAAACGAATATTTGTGCTTAACAAACAAAATTAATTATTTATAGACTAATTGATGTCTGTGCGTAAAGGTTTCCCTATCCAAGAGTGAAAGTGAAAGTGATCCATTATCTCTCATTCTCACACAGTAGATGCTCTGTTTAACTGTTTTCTGTTTACTGTTAACTAGTGAAATGCTCATTTTTTCCACTTAGACTTACTTTACGTCCTGTAAATAGTGAATGCGCTCTTGGTGTGACGCAGCTGGCTCTTAAAGGGAATGGGGAGATGAGACTCTGATTGGTTTATTCTCAAAACACACCTATAACTCATTAAGAAAATAAACTCAACTCTTTTAGACCATGCACCACGGCACAAGGCAGATTTCACGTCCTTAAATTAGCAAAAACGCGTCCTGACACGCCCTGAAAGCGTTTGCGCCCTGCGTTTTGCGCTCTGCGCATGCACCGTCAAAATATAGCCCTTAATGTGCAAATAAAATAAGACTGTATTATAGTAATGAACGATTTGTTTATAATAAAACTGCAGTGTTTTCCTCAGCTCTGTAATATTTCAGCAGTTCCTCTATATGTACATTTAGATTAGTGTAAAATCAGCGTCTGACATTGTAATGGATTATTAAGTGAATCTCGAGAGCCTCGAGTGTATGTTGAGGTCTTGGTGTGATATGACAGTGCTGGTTAATCGTGTGTGTTCAGGATCCGAGACGCGCTGAAGTGCATCCTCAACATGTCTCGTCACGGCAATCAGTACATCCAGCTAAACGAGCCCTGGAAGAAGATTAAAGGAGGAGCCGAGGACAGGTGAATACACACCCACCCACACACACACACACACACACACACACACACACACACAGATGGACAGACGCGCTCATGCACATAAATGCACAAACTCGCACGTAAAAACATGCACAAACACATACATGGAAAAAACACACAGACACACGCAAACACAAACATGCACCAACCCACACTTGTATTTAATGTGTGCGCGTGTGTGTGTTCAGATGTCGTGCGGGGACTGTGACGGGTGTGTCAGTGAATGTGGCGTGTCTGCTGGCTGCTGTGCTGGAGCCCTTCATGCCCACAGTGAGTCTCAGCATCCGCTCTCAGCTCCAGGCTCCAGAGTCCAGCAGCAGAGCCATGCTGAGCGGCCCCGGGGCCTTCATCTGCACCCTGCCCGCCGGACACCGCATCGGCACGGTACAGCAGACACTCTCACACACACACACACCTCACACCTTAAACACTTAACCGTTGTGAGCTGTTTGGTCTTGACTCTGGGCTGAGTTTGAGTCTTAATTTGGCCTCAACTTTCTCTGTGTTTCAGTACATGAGATGATTTTTGCTGACAAATCTTATTTTAACACACATTGCTTTTGGATTTGACTTAGGGCTGGACAATAATTCGATATCAAGAAGTTCCGATAAACTATAGTTTCTGTGCTTTGCTAAATGTGCGGGAGAGAGATGCCGACTAGCATCGGGGACACATCAGATCTGTTTCACCCTATAGAACATACTGACAGACAAAGCAATGACAGAAGATGAGGCATCATAAACGTTTAAGCCAAGCTGTCGCCTCACCACCATCCACCGTCCCGACACAGGAATCAGCATTGTCAGAAGAGAAGGCTATGAAGCAAACAGATGGCTATGAGGCGCTGTTTATTACAGAGAGCTGTTTATCCTTTAGGAAAATTGACCGAAATTACTATCTGATCATTTCCTCATATTTTAGTCGTATAATATTTTGTATTAGGCCTGTTGTTTTGTTCATTTCTGCACAGACACCTCGAAAGAAAGATCAACATTGACTGCAGTCTCGCTTCATCTGGTATTTCTCTCTAATTTAAGCCTATAATGCATAATTCTAGACAGTGCTTTTTTTAATAAATTGATTGATTCATTAGATTTTGACAACTGAAATATGAGAACGTATTAGCTTTCTGATTTATATTTGGTGATGATGTCTGTGGGTGTCAAAATTAAAGTGCACCTTGTCACTTAAAGTCTTTTTACTTATCATCATACTTTAAAACAATGACGTATGACCACTAGGGTTGGGTACCGAAACCCGGTGCCATTATAGCACCAGTACTTTTGTAACCGGTATGTACCGGACCGAATCAGCATATGAATTTCGATACCTAATTTCGGTGCCACTGGTGCTGCGACAAGGACGTAAGAAGCATCAAGGGGTGCATCAAAGCCACACATAGGTACGCATTCTCACACCATCTCTAAACATTTAATCCTAAACAACTCCGAGGAATACGGACAGGCGATGTCAGGCGTTTGTTCTTGTTGCTTAGGGAACGGACGCACGCAGTACAGCGCATTTGGTGAGCTCTCTTCAGATCAACACGCATGATCGTGTTCATCAAATTTGCTTAAACTAAGCGTTCTGAAGCAGATTTTACAAGCAAGGATTCTTACACCGCAACGTCAAGCATAGGCTTTACAAAAGTTGTGTGTAAAGGGGAAACACGTCAAGCTTAATGACACATATGATGGCTCATGGAATCAACTTAAAGGCAGAGAGGAATGCACCGTCTCTGAAAGCTCGCGCCATCATCTGGCACTTTCAATGAGTACACACATGGACACCAATGCTCCTATTTTAATATGATTAAGACAATACTCTTATTAAGAGTCTAGACTACCATGTAAACAGTGATTTTTGATTACCTTAAAGGACCACAGACATCTGCGTAGTGAAATATCAAATTTCATTAAAGAGCACTCTTCACCAGTCCATACTGCTCACAGCAAATACCTGTTTGTCATGGGGGCATGATTGAAAAGCTCCTGAATGAAAGTGAAACTGCACTTAAAGTTGAAAAGTTAAAAATGAAACACTTGAAATGACATGAAACTCTAAAGGAAACGTGGATAGCGTGGTGACGCAGTGACGTTAACCAATCTACAGTATCTGCTTTAACATGTAAGACAGGATCAAGAAAGGAACATTTAAAAAGCAGCTCACGTAAACACCATAATATTACTGTCTTATTCACATTAAAGCAAATCATTAGATTACTGATAACCTATTAAACATGGTCACAAGCCCCAAACCCAGAGAAAAGCAGTTCAGTATTTTGATCACAGCCTTTCCACAGGTTAGCACTAAGCTAATGTAATTTCATAATGCAAATCTTAAATTCATGCTAACCAACAAATGATATATTAATTGCAATATATTAATGTAATTCAAATATATAAAATATGAATGAATGTTTACTTTAAACTTAAATTATATTTTATTAATTTTTTCATAAAGATTTTGTCAAATGAAAGATTTTTCTAGAGTCGTCCACCATAATTTTGTGGCTCAAAAGTATTGGTTTAGGCACCATTTTGGCAACGGTACTGTTTTAAAAGTATCGATTTAGCACCGGTATCGAAATAACCCCAAAAGGTACCTAACCATAATGACCTCTGAGTGGAATACATGGGACTCCACTCAAATGTGAGGAGCGTTTACTCGCACGTGACCGTTTAGAAGCTTTGCCGTGTGAAAGCGAACCGCACCATCAAGAAAGATAAACATTGTAGCAATTTGAATCCCTGTTTTGGAACAAAACAAAAGATCTACAGGTGTGTAAGCAGCCTTAAATTTGACTCTGTGAACCTCCAGAAACCCTGTTTACACTGAATACTAGTATCTTGCAAAATAGCGTGTAAAATATCACGTACTGTCATCAAGACAAAGACAGAAATTAAGTATTAGAAATTAGTTAGTAAAACGATTAAATTTAAAAATCTCTCAGCACATGGGGAATATTTAAAAATGATTGATTTCACAGCAGGACGAATGATTTCCAGTTGATCTGTACACAGAGTTCAGTCAGCACTGTGAGGATTTTAATTCTGTTACCATGTTTTCCTCTCCTACAGGTCAGTCCTCTGTTCCAAAAGCTGGAGAACGAGCAGATCGAGGCTCTGAGGAAGAGATTCGGAGGACTGCAGGTTTGTAAAGACGTGCATTATTAACCAGGGCCACAAGAAGAAAATCTGATTTTATTTCAGAACTCTTTATGGAAATGACACAATCCTGAAAACTCATCTGAAAGGCACTATAATGACACACAAGTATAATTAAAAAGCTAAGGAAATTGGGGAGCTAATAAATAAATAAATAGCTATATAAATAAATACAAATGATTAGATGTCTAATGTTTAAAATATCTTAAATATCTGTGTTTGTGTGTATATGTATACACGCACACATATTAAAGTTATGTTTGTGAGTGTATGCACACACACACACCACACACACACACACACACACATGGACAACAAAACCAGTCAAGTGTCCATTTTTGGATCCTGAGATGAATACAAGATCTGGAAGCTGAATAAATAATCTTTCCATTAATGTTTGCTAGGATGAGCAATATGTGGCTGAAAAGCAGCTATGAAAATCTGTAAACTGAGGATTCAACTAATCTAAATATTGAGATAATCACTTTTAAAGTTCTCCAAATGACGTTATAGCAATGCACATTAGGGAGCAATACTGAAGGTTTGATATTTACTGTAGAAAATGTACAAAAATCTTAATTTATCTGCTTCATATTTTAATGATGTTTAGCATAAAAAGAAAAAGCAGTCACTTTGGATTCAGTGTATTATAAGGGTCACATATATCGTAGTATAATACTATCTCAGATAAATATGTGTAAAATAAACTATGTACTGTATTTGTGTTTGCAGGGCTCGAAATTAACTTTCTTGCTTGGTAGCACCGGTGCTCCCAATCTGAAAAATTTAGGAGACCAGAAAAAATTAAGCAGCACCCGCCAAAAATGAATGATGTATTTGACAAGTTGTATATTAAGGGATTTATTGTATTGGAAAACAACATCAATTGGGACTAACAAAACCCAGAAACATCTACAGTATCTAACTAATGCTGTGATGACCGATATTTGTGCAATAATTCCAAAATGAACGTTGAATAATTATAAAATATTAATGATGACGATGATGACAATAATACTAATAATGAATTATATTTCTCATCATCATGCTGCCTTGAATGTGCTTTAATGTAAGTTATCTGCTATATAAAGTCCTGCTGTTACTTTATGAAAAATAAATTGATGGTTTGCATCAAACACAAATGAAATATTGCAGTAAGAAATATTTATTTTGTACTATTGTTTTTATATTCATGTCAATTTAATAAATAATAGTTCTGCTACAAAACAAACAAAATATTATAATAAATCATTCAATTCAATGCTGAAAGCTGCAAAGCAGTCATCAGTAATTAAACAGAAAAATAATACACACCGTGAGAAAGAACGGACAAAAGAAATGAAGAAAAGTCTCACTTATAAAAGTTTTGGTTTCGGTTCGTGTCGTTTTAATGCTCAGATGCTCAGTTTTAGAAAAAAACCAAAACAGGTCGCAGTACAACCATTATATGCAGTCGCACGAATGCTCCCAATATATATTATGAGGTCGCATAGCTTAAATTTCGGGTGCATATGCGACCAAAATGGTCGCAATTTCAAGCCCTGGTTTGGTTAAAATGCTAATATTTCTCCTATTCCATTAGGGTCTGATAATTTTTCTTTCAAATCTCTGATGAAAACATTGTTTAGTGCAAAATAATGACAATTTAAAAAAAAAAAAAAAACTTGATGTTTCCAGTTGTTGTGATTTTGAAAATCAGGGTTATTCCTGACAGGGTTCAATGCTAAGGAGTTTTTCTACTGGCCCAATCGGACCCGTGGTTCAGATTTTTACTTGCCCTGCCAATATTTTTAACTGGCCCCACCAAAAAAAAGTGAATAGCTATTTCTTAGCCACAAATAACAAAAATGTGTCAAAATGTTTGTAAATCTACAATTTAAATATTTAAAAAAATGTTAATAAATGTGTAATGAGCAAAATTCAAAGTGTTTTGAAACAAAAGATGGCGAAAGACCTGCCAAACTGACGGCAAACTGTACAAAACCCCACTTCATGTTTTTAGCCGTGGTGTACCCTCGTATACGTCTGCTTCCAAGACGTTAGAAACAAATGTTTTCCTTTAGCATCATCATTTGATGATTCATGTTGCTGTCTCTTCGCTGTACTAATAACGTGCTCACAACATCCAATCAGATAAAAAGAACCGAGGAGGTAGCATTTGAAGACTTGAAAACACAAACTGTTTGTCAATTGTAAAACTGTATTTGCACGCAATTGACAAATAGTCACAGGCAAATGAAACTTCAGTGACAAGGCAGCAGTAACGATCCTGTCTACTGTCCCGAGCATCTCACACACTGGCCCCGGGTCATCGGCAGTCCTTATTGTTGAGCCCTGCCTGATTAGATATCGATTTCTGACTAAACTATTATAAGCTCGTCTGAAAAACTAATTTAGTATTTTTTTATTATTTTAAGTTTAGTATTATAATTCTAAATAATACAAAAAAATGCATTTTACTCAAACACACAATTATAAATCATAAATGTAGATAAATCTATAATGTGTAAACATGAATATATAATGCAATGCTCAGCAGAAATGAGCTTTACATTCATATGTTCTCCTGGATGCTTTACAGTAACATATCCAGGGCTCAACAATAAGGACTGCCCGGTGGCCCAGGGCCAGTGTGAGAGACACGTGGGACAGTAGACCGGATCATTACTGGCCCGATTGGGACAGTGCTGCCTTGTCAGTCACTAACATTTAATTTGTCTGTGACTATTTGTCAATTGCGTGCATTTAAAGCTTGTGCTTTTAAGTCTTTAAATGCTACCTTCTCTGTAATGTCGTAAAACAACATATTGCTTTCTGATTCGTCTTATATGATTGATTTAACCATGCTATTTTTTTTGTACAGCGTAGAAACAGCAACATGTCAGCAACATCAAATTATAAGGCTAAACGAAAATGTCTGTCTCTAGCATCTTGGAAGTAGATATTTACATGGAAACAACACGATAAAATAAAAATTTAGTGATGTTATGCATAGTTTGCCGTCAGTTTTACAAGTCAGCCAGCTTTTGTTAAATAATTTCAAACTGCAATAAAATACCTCCACATTTTCCATACTGCTCTTTTTGTTTGCATAACACTTATATTTACAATTGTTTTTTAAGTATTGAAATTCTAGATTTACAGATTTTATTTTTGACACATTATTTAAAATATGTGGCTAAAAAATAGCTATTAACTTTCCTTTTTTTTTTTTTGGTGGGGCCAGTGAAAATTTTGGTAGGGCAAGTAAAAATCTAAACCACTTGCCCGATCAGACCAGTAGAAAAAGTCCTTAGCGTTGAACCCTGATATCTGTGCAGATACATTAGATTAGTCAGTACCAAAGACCAAATTGATCAACTAATCTGACAAAACACTGAAGATCACAGACTAAAATTACTACACACGAAACAGCAAGTTGGGGAAAATCTTACACATTATTTTAATAAACAAGAAAAATCAGGAGAAGCTTAAAAAATACAAATTTAGATGGCATTTTAGAGTTCATAATTGTTTTTGTACACTCTTTAAATTTAAGTGTGTTTTCTTTCTGCTAAAGGTGTTCATGGAGCAAACTCTTCTTTAATGAATAAAACTGTTTATGAAACTGTTTAAATGCAGCAGAAATTGTTCATATTCACTGAGAAATGGATACAAACGTACATATCCAACAGGGCTGTGCTCAATTATGCTGAGCTTACTGTAAATGTACATATATTCAGCTGTAAATGGGCGTCCCTAGTGTGTGTGTGTGTGTGTGTGTGTGTGTGTGTGTGTGTGTGTGTGCGTGTGTGTTTGTGTAAATGATGGTTGTGCGCAGCTGGATTTCTCCACACTGAATATGTTCCTGAAGTGCTGTAAATAAGCGTCTAATCACTCCTGTAATGTTCTGGGATCAGTTGTAATTGTTGTTTATTGATGCTTGATCCTCCTGCTTTGCTCCTGTGGTACCGCAGTTTGTTTAGTTTAATAATTTGACACGATCTCTATCAGAGATGTGTGTTTGATCAGCCTGTAACTCTTCTCTGTGAGTGTGTGTGATGATTATTCTGTTATTTTAAATGCTTGTGCACGAGACAAAAAATAAGAACTCTGAGTTACGAACGTGCGTGTGTGTGTGTGTGTGTGTGTGTGTGTGCGTGCGTGTGTGTGTCTGAGAGAGGGTGTGTGAGATTGAGTCTAAATAGGAGAGCATGTCTTTTTTTGTGTGTGTGTGTGTGTGTGTGTGTGTGAGAGCGTCTGAGAGAATGAGTGTGTGTATGAGTGAGAAAATGTGTGTGAGATGGTGTGTTTGTTTGTGACAGTGTTTGTAAATGTGAGTGGCTGAGCGTGTGTGAGTGTTTTTTTAGAGTGTGTATGAATGATTGAGGCAGTGTGTGTGTGAATGAGTGCGTAAGTGTGACTGTGTGTGAGAAAGTATGTCAGAGAGTGTGTATGAGTGCGTTTGTGTGAGTGTTTGTGTCAGAAAGTGTATGTGTGTGTGTGTGTGTGTGTGTGTGTGTGTGTGTGAATGAATGAGTGCGTTTGTGTGACTGTGAGAAAGTATGTCAGAGAGTGTGTGAGTGCGTTTGTGTGAGAGTGTTTGTGTGTCAGAAAGAGTGTGTGTGTATGTGTGTGTTTGTTCTTATCAGAGAGTATGAATGGATGTGTGTTTTTGAGTGAGTGTGTGTGTGTGTGTGTCAGTGTGTATGAGAGTGCATTTGTGTGTGTGAAGTGTTTGCATGTGTGTGTCAGAAAGAGAGTGCATGTGTGGTTGCGTCAGTGTGTATGAGTGCATTTGTGTGTGAGAGAATTGTGTGTCAGTAAGAGAGAGGATGTGTTTTGGTGTGTATGGGTGCGTTTGTGTGTCAGAGAAAATGTGTGTGAGGGTTTGTGTCAGAGTGTGTGTATGAGTGCATTTGTGTGTGTGAAGGGTTTGCTTGTGTGTGACAAAGTGAGAGTGCGTGCGTGTTTGTCACAGAGTGTGTGTCAGTGAAAGTGTGAGTGTTTGTGTGTGTCAGTAAGAGAGAGGACATGGTTGGGTGTGTCACAGTGTGTGTATAAGAGTGCATTTGTGTGAGGGAGTGTTTGTCAGTGTGAGTGTGAGTGTGAGTGTGAGTGTGTGTGTGTGTGTGTGTGTGTGTGTGTGTGTGTGTGTGTGTGTGTGTGTATTTGACTAGTGGTGATTTTTCTTTCTCTCTGACTTGTCGCTCTTTCTCAGCCAGAAGAGGAGAGCGCAGGACTGAAGGTAGACCTGTGTGTGTGTGTGTGTGTGTGTGTGTGTGTGTGTGTGTGTGTGTGTGTGTGTGTGTGTGTGTGTGTGTGTGTGTGCACTATAACGGACTGTGAAATGGATTCAGTGATGATGTCTATATTGAAAGAACAGCAGCTCTGGATCAAAGCGTCTGCTGTCAGTCTTTCACACACTCAGAATAGTGTGTGTGTGTGTGTGTGTGCGCCGTCGGGCGCACGCAGCAGAAAACACACATCTTAAAGACAACAAGCTCATTTCACATTCCCTTTCATCTGGATTTAACAGCCCTGATTTCACACTCCATTCACTCATACAACTGTGTGCACTCCTGATTTCATGCATGCGCTCGTGTGTGTGTGTGTGTGTGTGTGTAACAACTACATTACTAATCTCATTTCTGTGTGTTTTTATTAATAATTTAATTATTGAATTATTAATTTGTCACTTTTATTAATGCAGATATAAAAGAGGAGCATGAATGAATGAATGAACAGTCAGCTTCATTCAAATAAAAGCGCCATCTTCTGTGTTTCCTACTGATTAATTAACACACAACTGAGCTTCTGTTTTATTTGGCTAATTATTAGATCATATCATACAATTATGAAGCTGTCTGTTTTCAAAAGAATGCATGAGGAGCAGTTTTGTTTTTGCTTTGTTGTTTTCCTAAAAATGCACACATCAGATGTGCTGTTTGAAACACTGAAATGTGTATATTTCTGTTCCTGGACTGAGCGTCCCAATTAAACATTACATTTGTCACTTTTATTCATGTAAAATATAAGAAACAGATGCATAAATCAGTAATTATTATTAAATTATCAGGTCGGTATTTTGGGTCGGTATATCAAAACCAAAATAAACACGTGCTACTGCCTAATTTATTGATTAATCAATTCATATTCTAAAGTTATTCATCAAATACTCATCTGTTTTCAGAGATGTGTGTGTTTTTGTGGCCCTATTTGCATTTCCCCCCGAAAAATAAATGCAATCTGGATTATTCTCTTACTCCAAGCTCATTCATTTTCCTTCGGCTTAGTTTTTTGTTTATCAGGGGTCGCCACAGTAGAATGAACCGCCAACTATGTTTTATGCAGCGAATGGCCTTCCAGCTGCAACCCAATACTGGGAAACACTTATACACACTCATTCACACACACACACACACACACACACACACACACACACACACACACATTTATACACTACAGCCAATTTAGTTGATCAATTCCCCTATAGCGCATGTGTTTGGACTGTGGGGGAAACCCACGCCAACATGGGAGAACATGCAAACTCCACACAGAATCACCAACTGACCTAGCTGGGATTCAAACCAGCGACCTTCTTGCTGTGAGGCAATCGTGCTACCCACTGCGCCACCGTGCCGCCTTTTATAATTGAATTAATTGATATCTAAAGTTATTAATTAAGCCGTCTGTTTTCAGAGATGTGTGTATTTTTGTGGCCTTATTTGCATTTTCCCCCAAAAATATATGCAATCTGAAATATGGATTCTGTCTGACTCCAAGTTCAATTTATTCTGGATTTTATATTTTTATTCTTGATTAATTTTTCATTATTGCATATAAAAGACAAATGCATGAAAACACAAAATATGAATAAGTGAAAACAAAAATAAAAATGTGCATCTGTTTGTATTTCATTCAGGATTATTTTGAATTATATATTTTTAATACAGATTTAGATCTTTTTTTGAATTTGATCTGTTGTCTTATGAATGCATCTTTTTTGTTAGATAAGAAAAAAATTGCAAAAGAATGCATACATTTTTTTTTGTTCTTGGTTTATGAATTTTTTCCTAAAAATGTACATATATACTATCAGATCCACTGTTTTAAACACTGAAATGTGTGTATTTCTGTTTCTAGACCGAGCGTCCCATTTAAATATTACATACGTCAATTTTTTTAAATGCAAAATCTAAAAATAAAATGCATAAATCAATAACTATTATGAAATAGTCAGGCCTGTATTTTGTGTCAGTATGATCAAAACCAAAAATAAAAACGTGCTACTGTCTAGTTTAAGTCATTAAGCTATCAGTGTTCAAACGTGCATCTGTTTTTGTGACATTATTTGCATTTATTTTCTAAACAATTGAACGTAATAAACTATATGAAATATGGGTTTCTAGACTCAGAGTTCAATTTAACTATTAAATATGACCTTTTATTAATGCATATAAAAAACAAATCATGAATAAGTTTGTTAATTATTAATTTGTCTATCATAAAAACAAATTTATACACTAAAACAAAGTTTAAAATGTGCATCTGTTTTTGTTCAATTTATTTGAATCGTGCATTTATTAAGCCGTCTGTTTTGTAACGAATGCATGTTTTTTGTCGATTATTTTATTCGCCTTATTTCTCTAAAAAAAATGACACTTAATATACTATCTGAAATATTGAACTCTGGATTTTTCTGTTCCTAGACTGCGAGTTTAATTATTGAACTTGTCATTTTTATTAATGCATATCTAAGAAAACATGCATGACTCGATGCATATTAAATTGTCAAACACACTTTCTCTATTTTGTGTCATTAAAACAAATTCATTAATAAACTATGAAATTGTCAAGCACACTCGTGGTGTATTATATTAATAATGTAAACTGTACATGCATCTAATTTATTGATTTAAATCCTATGAAAGAAATAATGAAGCTGTCTGTTTTCAGATAAATGCATGTATTATTTTGGCATCATTTGCATGTTTTTTAACTTGCACACAGTATGTTGCTTGAAATAGTGAGAGATGTATTTTTCTGTTCCTAGACTCCGAGTAACAGCAGCGTTGCAGTCGAGAGCAAACCCAACGCTGGAGCTGCACAACACACACCAGCCAGTGTGACTGCAGATCCAGAGAGAGCCAAACAACTCACAGCTTTAGTGGCAGAACAAGTATGAACACACACACACACACACACGTCCGATTAATAAATGAAAAGATGAAAACAATGCATTAGTATCACAAAAAACATCACAAGATATGTGATCTGCACACTGCGCTTCTCTGATTAGCAGCTGCATTTCATTTTTTCGATGTACTAGATGTCTATTATAGTTTATAGTTTTTCTGATGTATTAAATATTTATTATATTGTATAGTTTTTTAAAAAGATAAATGTTTTATTTATCATTTTAAGTTCTAAAATTTATATTAAATATCTTTAATTTCCATTTTTAGACCTGTAAACGCATCGGGTTTAACTTGACTGACTTGCGTAAGATTTGTTGTATTTTTTGTAGAATCAAACGTGAAAATAAAGATTAGGATTTTCCTTTTTTTTTTGCAATTAGCAAGGTTTAAAAAATTTTAATAAATTGCAATAAGCACCCACTAACATGAGGTATATCTTGTCGATACATTTGTCATTAAGGTTTAATAAATGTAGAGTCACAACGGAAATGATAATAAAAAAATAATGTCTAGAAAATCACGTTTTTTTGCTCTAATTTTATTTAATGACTAAATTAAATATTATTTACCTGCCGCATGCGAATACAAATATTGATATTCTTTTTTTTTTAACTAGCAAGATAAAGTAAATGTAATAAACAGTCACCAGCATATGGTATACTTTAATTTTGTAAAAACATTCGTCTTTGATGTTTGATAACAGTAGAGTTGCAATGAAAATGATTATACGAATGACGCATAAAATAAGTCCAGAAATCTCACTTTTTTCACTCATTTTACATTTAAATGTTGAGGTAAATATTTTATCCCGACGTTTGCGAATACAAATGTTGATATTATTTATTTTGATCAATAACCAATATATATAAAAAAAGAAATGTAAATGCAATAAACATCCTCCAATATATGCTATACTTGCATTTTGTCGAAACATTTGCCGTTGATGTTAATTAACAGTAGTTACAATGAAAATGATGATAATAATAATGATAATAAATAAAAACAAAAATGTCCAGATATATACATTTATATATAGAGGATTTTATTTTCACAAATTTTTCTCCATTGTACGCAAATGCTTATCAATTGCTGTTGGGGTTTTTTTCCATAAAATTTTTCCCGCCGTACGCGAATGCTAATATCTGAATGTTTAGTGGTTATTAATCGTGTGTTTTGTAAGAAAAATGCTAAAATATAAAGATTTTTTTTTTTTACTGTTTTTCCCCCATTTGTACGTTAAAGCTAGTATTTGGTTATACTTTATTTTTTGTATTCATCTATTTCCCGCCATATGCGAATGCTAAGTGTTTAGTGGTTTATTGGTTATTAATCGTGTGTTTTGTGAGAAAACTGCTAAAATATATATATATATATAAATAGTTTTTTTTCACTGTTTTCCACCATTTGTACGTTAAGGTTAGTATTTGGTTATTGATATTTTTGCATTAATTTTTCCCCGCTATATGCGAATGCTAGGTGTTTAGCGGTTTTGTGGTTATTATTCGGTGCGTTTTGTGTTTCAGGGTGAAAAAGTTCGAGCTCTGAAAGCACAAAAAGCCGAAAAATCTGCCATCGGAGTAGAAGTGGCCAAATTATTGGACCTGAAAAACCAACTTTGTCTTGCGGAGGGCAAGACCCCGGAGCCGCCCGCGCAAAAAACCAAGAAGAAATAAGGTGAACATGAGGATGGAGAGAAATCTTTGGGAATATTTTCTGGGGAAAATGCACTATTTATCCACTCCTACATATATATTAAACAAATGCAACCAGTCCTTTTTAAATGATCCGTTTTTAGTAAGCAATCAAATCAATGTAAACCCAGTTTCATATTTCTGCTTTGTTACTCTGATGCTAATTAATTTTACTCAATAAACACAGAGACGAGAAATAAACACCACCAAGACTCCTTTCGGTTCTTTTTTTTTTGGAAAAATTTTTAATAACAAAATGTGTATTAAGTAAGGCTAGATAAAAATGTTCTGCTACGCTAGTACATAATTCAGCATGCAATATCAATGAGTTTACAAGTGCTGATGATTATGATTTCATATGCATGTGATACACGTATATAGAAAAATAGGCATGAGGCAGAGAGTATGATATAAACCGCTAGTTCTAAAAAAAGTTTCAAGAGGAGTAAGTGAGAGCAGAATCGCCGTCGTCTCACACACACACACACACACACACAGACACACACACGCGCACGGTTAGAGGCCTCGGGTTGATGGTGAGCTGCAGAGAGAAATGCGTGGCTCACACAATCATTTGCAGTAACAGTCCTGAGCTATTATTAATCTATTAACACTCGTCTGAAGCCCTTTCTTCAACACAAGCACCTACAATCATCATTACAGATACAATCAGCATTCTACAAGCCTTTATTGCAGCTCTGCCGCTTCTACACATTCCCTTTACAATCAGCTTTCAATTACACAAAAAGTTGATTAACCTTTGGGTTGTTTAATAAAAGTCGGTGCTTCAAACGGAAAAAAACGAAAGTGCAAACCGGTCAAAACACCCTGCATTCAATTTAGAAAAATGTATATTTTTAGTTGCATGATGATTTCTTTATTTATTTCTTGCATTGGGAATGTGAGTCACAATCTATAGTAGCTACAATAATGTTGCCATAATGAAGATCTCAGTCATTAATTCGTAACATTTCTGTAGTTCGATAGTATATTTGTTACTATAATGCAGATCTCCGTCTTTATAACACTTCTGTAATTCGATACTATAGTTACTATAATGCAGATCTCCGTCTTTAATTCGTATCATTTCTGTAGTTTGACATTATAGATGTTACAATAACGCAGATCTTATTTTTTAATTCAGAACATTTCTGTAGTTCGATACTATAGTCATTAATACAATTCAGATCTCCGTCTTTAACTCGTAACATTTTTGTAATTTGATACTAAATATTGAATCGCCGCTTTTTTAAATATTGAAAACGATACATAACATTTTGTACCAACAAATTTTTATAAAGTTACGCTTAATTGTCTTTATGCTAAAAAAAATGTATTGTGTTAATGTTTATTTTGCAGTTTGTTAAATCATTAAATTGTTACTTTTTTATAGTTTGATACTAAATTTAAAATCTTTTTTGTTTTTGTTTTGATGGTTAAGCTGTAATTTTTCCTTTTGAACTAGCTGAGAAAAATATTAAACCCTATTTAATATTAGGCTTCGATTAATAACTGACAATATTACTATTTGTAATTTATATTATTTCTATATTAAAGACAATTTTTTTTAAGTCTAATTTACACAGTTTGGTCAATGTAGTTTTGGACGTTTTGAAGTGTTTTAAGTTATCTGCTTTGGATAAAGCGTCTGCATAATGAATAAATGTAAACATAAAATGAACAGTCTTTTAACGTACTAGAAAAAAAGGAAAATATTTGTAATATTGCGCTTAGTTTAATTGCTGTCATGCAACTTATTCGATAACTTTTTTAAAATTGGAATATCATTCGATAAATAGAAACATTTAAGCGGTAGTATTTCGCGTGTAACTTATGCCGATTTAAATGTTCAAACATTTATATTACGTTAATTCAAATTAGACGATTCTGAATTTTCATTTCGCAATGTCCGATTTGATGTTCCTTTGATTCTTTTTTTTTTTTTATGCTTTTGTAACATTTAAATAGTACTTGATTTCAACAATTTATTTTATTTTTTGTTTGAACTCATTTTTATTTTTAAGTTATTTTTAAATAAATGTTTTGTTTTTAAACCCTTTGTATTCCAGGTTACAAATCAAGTTTGCGTTTTATTTGCATTTGAAGTTTCCATTGCATATGCCTTTTTTAACATATTAACAGTGGTGTTTGTTTTAAGCTTCACCCATTTCAACCTTTTATTTATTTTTTATAAATGTAGTTATTTTGTATTTAAAATTCCATGCTAAAAATCAAGTTTGCATTTTATTTGCCCTTCATGTTATTGCTGTTTGAACATCATTTTTTTTGCAATGCCATTTATTGATTAAGATAAAGTTATTTTAAATTTAAATCTTTTTTTTTTTAATCATTTAAATTATTTGTTACAAATCAAGTTTGTGTTTAATTGCCATTTGATGTTGCAAACATTCCTTATTTGGAATTTCGCTATAACATTTAAACAGTAGTATTAGTTTTGAGCTACACTAATTTTAGCATGAACTAAATCTCTTCTTATTATTTTCATATTTTAATTTGAAGTCTGCATGCGTGGTGGGCTGAGTTTTGACCGGCCTGCGTTTTCCGTTGAGCTCCACATTCTTTCTTTTCTACGGCTTAATCTGACTTTCTCTTTCTCTCGGTGGGAGACATTCACTAAACCTCCCTTTCTCCCCCCTCAATCCCACGTGTCTTTTATCTCCCTCTAAATGTGCATTTCACGCTCTCCACAAGAAGAATTTCCTCCGATTGTTGGCGTCCCCTTCTTCTCTACATGTCCTCCTGTTGCTCATTCACCTGCGGGTGTTGACCAGTCTTTCGATAAGCGCCCGCCGCGTCCTCTGCACCTCCTCGCCCAGTCGCTCGATCTCGGCTTTCAGCCGCTCGTTTTGATCCGTCAGCTCCTGCACTTTCCTTTCATTCTCCTGTTCGCGCTCTCTGCGGCTCTTTTTCCCAGGGGATGCAGAGCAAAGTGCGCCGCCTCGTTTTCTTTTGCGTGAGGAGGAGACGGGTGGAGATGCCGGCGGGGAGCAGTTTAGAGAAGGCGAACGGGACGCTGAGGAGCAGGATGATGTGTCGGGAACCGTCGGGAGCTCCTCCTCTTCGCTGGCGGCTGGAGATGGAGGTGCATGCAGGTGATACCCAGCGCCTCCGTTTACCATGGTGTCACCAACACCACCTTCGCTGAGGAGTTCGAAAAACTCCGGCGGAAGGAGATCTCCGGATGAGGTGTTCTCCGTGGTTCGTTCTTCTTGCCTTGGTGGCGATTGGTGAACGGGCGGATCTTCGGTGACCCGTTGCACCCCGTCGCCCCATACCTGCCCTTCGGTCAACCAGGTGAGCGAACAGCTCTCCAAAACATCCAAAAACTCAGGCTCCTTCTGCATGACAAAAGAAATCGTTAGTAAACGTAGGGAAAGTTAAACGTATTTTGAACGATTCCAGACGCTACTGACCTCTGAAGAAGGCGGGGCTCTTGTAAGTTTGGCCCCGCCCGTGTCGGAGCCCAGTATATCCTGTAGGTCTTCATACCACGCCTCCAACTCTGCACCACACAGCGGCCCCACGCCAGGGGGGTACAGCCACTCCGCAGTCATCGCACCAATCAGTCGCTATCCACAGACACAATACGACACGCTCCCACTCCTAGCACACCAGACCTGACCGGCGACACCACAAATCAATCAACTGTGCTGAAGAAGCGGCAAGAAAAAAACCTCCGATGCGTCTTGAGCGCAGCGCAGCGTACAGCTGAGAGAGGTTTGGGGAGTACGCGCTTTATCTGGGTGACCCGTTATTATTATACACGACATTAAGATTGACTGCTCGGCCACTGTGTGAAATAAGGACACATAGTGGCCGAACATCGTCACTGCATAACAACAAACAAACAAACAAACAAACAAGCCCTGGAGATTCACAAGCATGCATGAACACTGGGAGTTTTGTGTGTCCCTTAACTTTATTAACCATGTTTAGTGTTGCTTATTAAACTCCTTTCACATCACTGTGTTTGAATGAATCAAGTAAAGTGCTCACCTTATAAAGAGACTCTTGTCAATCAAGTTTGAATGTGAGTTGTTGGCGATATTTTGTCCCAATAACTCTAGAAAATAAACAAAAAATGAAAGAGCTCAAGCCACAGTTCATGGTTACCAAAAGTATTTAATAAAAGAATATGAAACATAAATGCATGTTTAGGTCATCTGTGAAACAAACACAAACAGGAAAGCCAGCAAAAAGAACAATGAAGTGGTATAAAGCATAGAGATAAAGGAACCCGAGTGTGTATTCAGCAATGCTTAAATGATTGTAAAGTTAATAATAACGCATAGCAGTTATGGATTCTTTAATGTGGAAAGTGAAATTAGGTCATTGTGTTTTTTTATGTAAACAAAGGCGCATTGTGTGCTCGAGGGCGCCCTCTGCGCGTGCACGCACAAACACACACACGCACAAACTGTCCGTCAAAACAAGCCGGATCAGCCTCACTCTCAGCCGGGTTTATTCACAAGATCAGCTGGAAGAACAGCGCAGACACAACACACACACACACACACACACTGCACAGCTAACAGAGGACTTCAGAAGTGAGTGCGAGACAATGAAAGCGGAGCCAACACACACCCGCGGCACTCCACTGTTGTTTTTATTTATAGAGATCATCATAAACTAAACATTATGGTTTTATTATGTATTAAAATATGATAAATAAGAAATGTCACGCCTTGTGTTTGTTGTCTTTTGGATTTAAAGTTACTCAGTGAATGAATCGAGTAGTTTAAATAACGACAGGAGGATCGACGCATTCCAGTGTAATGGAGCTCGTGTGTCGGTCTGGGAGCCGGATTGAGTGTTGTTGTTAATTGTGCGCATCTGGAGCGGGGTTTACGAAACTGACAGCGAGCCAATGACGTCATGGAATCAAAGTACAGGACTGAGGAAACAAAGGGCGACACTTCGACGCGAACTCGCACTTTAAAAGTACTTCAGCGATTTAAAAACGCGACGAGATCTGCGTCGCGACCACGTCGGCGTGATTTCGCGATCTGTGAAAAGTTGATGTCGCGCAGTTTTCGCTGACAGGAGTGCGGGAGGCGATCGGAAGAAGTAATAATGATACGAGTTCATATGAAGGCGTTCGCGGAAAAAAAGTTGTCGCGTGTCCGTCAGAAATAGCGAGACTGTACAGTTATGACAGCTGTCACGGCGCAGTTTTGAAGAAAGAGTTACTGATGGAGTAAATGTTTATAAAAGAATAGGATAAAACTAATAATGAAATAGAAATAAAACATGTCCAGTGAAACTCGAGATGAGCAACTGTAGTCCAAAAACAGCTCAGGAGTCGCCAAAACATGCGCGCTCCCGTTTTCCAGAAGAGGAAAAACATCTTGACGGAAAACAGCAAGAAAAGTCCAGAAGATCACAGTAAAGAGCAGAGAATAATAGAGATGACACTCACCCTTTTCTTTTTATTGTTTCTTTTCCTCGGCTGCTTCTGATTCAGGGTCTGTGTGTGTTTTTGTAGAGATGGCTGATCGCTCATGTTAACCATTGTTCAGCTGAAGTCACCGAGTGTGGATTTCGGAAACTCCCGGGGACATTTATAGAGAGACTCCAACCGAACTCCGGGGGAAGGATCTTGAGGCGCAACCTAACGCAAATCACGAGGAACTGACAGGAGATGGTCGGCCGCCTGGTCCAATGAGGCTGGGCGGTGGACATTCTTCTGCTTAGAGACATCCAATGAGCATCCGCGCTGAGCGCGGGGGGCGGGACTCTGCGACTCTGCTGGTTGTCTCGCTCTGCGCGGGTTCGGTTGAGCCGCAGATGTGATGCAGTCATAAGACGGCCAGGACGAATTTGGGGCGTAAGGGAGTCACATGAAAGGAATGATGCAATCGTTGGCAACCGGTTTCTAGTCGGAGATAAGACTAGCAGAGCCCGAGCATGTTTTATTAAACAACCTTTCGTTAAAGAGAAAAAAAGAAAACTGACGAACCGCCTTATAAGGGTGTAGGAAAATCTCTCCATTTCTGCTGGCGTTCGCATATGCGCCTGTAGAAATAGGCGACGGTAATATCCGTGTGATATTCAACACATTTGTTCACACTTTTTTCATCTTTAATAATCCCTCTCTGGTGACCTGAGGCGATTCTTTCATGTTTCCTATGGAATCAGGATCTTCCATAGGAGTTTGAGGATCCTCCACCCCACCCGAGCCACGCGGAAGAGCCCGAGCTCAACACACACACACACACACACACACACACACACTCAGTCTATAAAACAAAACTATATGACCGCTGTTATGCTTCAACACAGCCGTTTAGTGTCATTAAATGAGCCCATAAAGTGACGTTGAGATGGTAAAGGTCAGAATCTGGTTCAGAGATTAGTCTCCAGCAGATTAGGTTTTAATCTGTGTTCGGGTGTTTTCCCCAACATGGACCCTATAGCCTAGTTAGGTCACTCAAAGAGTTGATATTTCAGTATATCATAATTATTTTAACATATTATTGGAATATACTGGTGTTCAAAATATAAACTCTATATTTGTAAAGATAAAAATATCAAATACATTTGGTCTTCAAAATATAAAATTGAACATGTTTCCAATGGGTCAAAGATGGTGTAATTTTCATAAAGTGTATTCGTTATCATTTTATAACATCTACTTAAGACTAGTCTTAGTGTATACACACACACACAAACACACACACACACACACACAAACACACACATATATACGAGATATATCAGAAGACAAAAACTCCACTCAGATTTCCCTTGTATTGACACTTAGATAAAACCCTGGGACTGACTTTACATACACATTACGGTGCCTCTGTTTAATATCATAAAACATTTGACTACATGAAACATGAGCTGACCTGAAACTTGTTTTCAGCACCAGTATAAACATAACCTAGTTAAGACTGGACTGGTGGCATTGTGAATAACTACCCTGTTCAGCTTCCAAGGTTATTTAAAACTTCTGCTCAGATTTCACCCTTCATCGTGTTCTCATACCACATAAAAAATAAATACCATAGTACTGTATAGTGTTTTATAACTAAACTATAGTAATGCTGTATATACAGTAAATGCTGTTCAGCTGTAATACATACTGTAGTATACTTTATTTGTTAGTACAGTAAACTGGTGTATTGTAGTGTGTTTGTTTACATTACTATAGTTGTTGTGTTACCATCAACAACAGCATGGATTAAAACACTACATTATTTATTATAATATTGTATTTCTTGTGAGTATAATATTACAAACATTTCAAATTAGTTGGTGATCATTGGCAGGATCAACCTGATGCAGGATATTCAACAAAAGCACTGCTCAGTGTCCACCCTCCCCTCATCCTCCAGATCCATGAGGTGGTGGTGGTGTTTGATTAACAGCTATCCCACTTGCAGTGGCTTTAAACGCTGTTTGATGTGGAGTGACCTGTAACTCTCGGCCAACTGATGTCACCGGGGGCTCATCTCGTTAGTATTCTGAAACTCTTCCAAACACAAGAGTTAAGTAGTTAAACTTGCATGGTGCAAAGCGTGCAATGTATTGCCTAGCAACAGCGCAAGTGGGATGCGCGTCAGGTTAGCGAATAGAAAGCTCAAATACTGTTTCCAGGAGCAGGGCAGCGCTCGCGTGGAGACGCACTAACACGTCACGATCGGCTGGCTGTTGCTGTGTATCTCCCCACTGCCTAATGGTTATCACCTCCGAGCGTCTAATTCTATTGGCAGGTTACGCTTTTATTCCCAGAACTTGTGTTTACTCAACATCCCTTTGAAGTTGTAACTCTCAATTGTTTTCCCAACTTTACGCGCTGTAGGAGGCTGATCTGATTTATATGTCAAACTCGCAGCTAAATGTTCATGTTGTGCCAGCGAATCACATTTCTGCTCAGGAGAATCGACTTTACTATATGTGCATATACCTGCAACCATCAGCTCGCAATCTGATTTCGGCTTTCCTCCGCGCTAAACGGGTTTCGCCTGTGATTTCCCTCAGTAATTATAAAGTACTTACGGCGGAACCATTTTTTGTTTTCTCAGCTAACTGACACAATAAGGCCAATGAAAACGTGTGTGTGTGTGAGTGTGTGTGTGTGTGTGTGTGGAGTCGTTTTACGGCAGAAACATCTTTCTCTCAGGATATTCTCGCCTCACTTCAGTGAAGTATTTCACATTTCCAGATGAAGTTCACGGACATCTAAAGTTTCCTCAGCGCTCGGATTTCATTTATTTGACATTTTCTGTAGTTTGAGGCTGATCAAGAATTCAGAGAGGTTTGGGCACTTTTTGTCTTATTGTTTGCATTAAAAAAACATCCAATAAAACACGTGGAGTGGCTGATGCTTTATATCAAACTTTGTGTGTGTGTGTGCGCGCGATCTGTTTTTTATAATGTGCAAAACTTTGAGTTCATTAGTCGCTTAAAGAAAAGGGAAACGATATAACTGGGCTGCAAATGTGTTTGTGATTATGATAATTCATACATAATAAATAATATATAACTGATTGCAATATTAGACTGCATATCGGACTGTTTAAAAAATTGTAAAATAACTTAAAGATAATATAATAATAGATAATAAACTATAATATCTGTATAGTTTTTCAGTTTTATTGGCATAATAAATAAAGGTACATTCATATTGCTAAGGCAATGCGGTGTTGCTGCACAGTCAAGTAAAACAACAAAGAAAAACAAGACAGTAATTGAAAATAATATCAGGTTCACCATATTTTACAAGAATCATCAAATTTTAATGACAAAAAAAAAATCATGTGTGGTGACTTTAAAGTCGGATTATTTTAATAAGGGCAAAGTTTGAAAGCGTGCACAGTTCAGAAGAATCCCACCACACATGATCCATCCACCCGTCCAGGTATGGCAAGCCGTCAGACATTTAATCTATAACCCGTACTAATATCTATTTTCATGTAACTAGTGCTTATTTTTTAGATACTAGTGACTTTTCCATTAAGTACTAGTGCTTATTTAGATACTAGTGCTTTTTAAAAAATACTAGTGCTTACTCATTAGAAAATGCTTCTTTTTATTAGATACTAATACTCATTCTTTAGATACTAATACTTATTAAATAGATACTAGTACTCATTAAATTGATAGTTCTTATTTGTTTGAAAGGCCTACTAGTACTTATTTTAATAGTGACTAGTAACTATTCTGTTGTTTCTAGTAACAAATAAAACATTTTTTCTATTGATTTCTATGAGATCTGTCATTGAAATTTCAACTCAGTTTTATAGTGTGTATTCCAGCTGGGTCTAGTACATTTTTATGTACTAGTTAATCATTAGATCTAGTATTAATTAGATACTAGTACCTAGATACTAGTACTTATGTATTAGATGCTATGTATTCATTAGAACTACATATTAAATAGATACAACTTATTTTAAAGATACTAGTACACATTTATTAAATAGCTTGTTTGAAATGTTACTAGTAAAATCTTTAATTGAACTCTACTCTTCCATTTGGTCTCTAGTCATAACATTGGACGAGTAAAAAAGCAGAACTGACTAGTAAAATAAGAATTGTTACTAGTGATAATTATAAAAGACACTAGTGTCTAATAAATACTACAAATGAAAAGCTACTAGTATTTATTTAATAGTTACTAGTATCTAATAAATTGGTAGCAGTATCTAGTTAATAAGTATCTAATGAATAAGTACTATCCAATCATTAATTAGGAACTAGTGATAAGTACCAGTATCTAATGATTAACTAGTACATCAAATATGTATAAGTCCCAGCTGGAATATATACTAGTCAAAAATGAATAGTTATTATCTCAATGACAAATCCTATAGAAATGAATGAGATAGTTTTTTTTTTTTTGCTAGAAAAAACTGAATAGTTACTAGTCACTATTAAAATATGTATGAGTATCTAACAAATAAGAACTAGTATTTAATAAGTACATCTATATTATTATAAATGCTTCATTGTAAATATACTGATTATTATTGTTTTTTTACGGTTTTATCCTAAAATGTTAATTGTTAAATGTACCATTCATTCTGATGTATTATTATTTTTATTGATATGTAATAATAATTCGATACATACGAAGAATATGATATATTGAATATTATATATGTTGAATAATAATATGAAATATTGAATATGATATATTATTTATAATTTTATTTAATTATTATTGTATGTGTATATATTTTATAGCTACTATTTAATGTTTTTTATTATACATGTATGTTCTTTTGTCTTTAATGTAAACTTTATAAATGTTTTGGCAATACCTCTGTAACATTTGTTATGACAATAAAGCAGTTATTTAATGAATAAGTACTAGCGCCTATTGAATAGATTCTGGTATCTAATGAATGAGTATTCATTCATTCATTTTCTTGTCGGGTTATTCCCTTTTTTTAATCCGGGGTCGCCACAGCGGAATGAACCGCCAACTTATCCAGCACATTTTTACGCAGCGGATGCCCTTCCAGCCGCAACCCATCTCTGGAAAACTTCCACACAAACACGCATACACGATGGACAATTTAGCCTACCCAATTCACCTGTAATTCACATGTGGGGGAAACCAGAGCACCCGGAAGAAAACCCACGCAAACACAGGGAGAACATGCAAACTCCACACAGAAACACCAACTGAACCGAGGATCGAACCAGCGACCTTCTTGCTGTGAGGCGACAGCACTACCTACTGCGCCACTGTTTCGCCATGAATGAGTATTAGTATCTAAAACATAGGTACTAGTATCTAATGGACGAGTAGTATCTTATAAAAATAACTAGTGTCTAATGAGTAAGCACTAGTATCTAAAGAATAAGCCCTAGTATTTAATGATTAGCCCTAGTATGTAATAAAAAAGTACTAGTACTTAATGGAAAGGATACTGGTATTTAAAAAAATAAGCACTAGTAACATGAAAATAGATGCTAATACGGGTTATAGATTAAATGTGAAGGCGGCTTGCCATAGTCCGGGGTGTTTTTCTGTTTTTGTCTGGCTCTCGCGCGCCTCCTAGTGCACGTGGAGCTGTACGGAATTCCCAACCCCGACAGCAGCTACTGCGCAGGCGCGGACGAAAACTCCATGATTTTTTTTGGCACGGGATACCAGGGAAAAATAGGAACTTGGAAACGAAGATAAACTAAAAGCACCATTGCAAAGCCGCCATCAAGCCCTCGCTCGCCTGTGCACGCAGGAAAGACGCTTAGGAAGCCGCTGGACCTTTGAATGAAGCGATCTCTGGCTCCGCGGCCGAGCAGGATTCACGCGAAACTGGACGACAATGCACGGGGCGCAATAAAACCGAGCGTTATTGCTCTTTGTTTTTAAGCAGGACGGCTCGGATGGTGCTCGGGGATGAGGACGCGGGGAAGTGGCTGAAAATCTCTCGGCGGTAATAACAGCTCCAGCGACGGCGACATCTGCGAGTCGAGCCCGTCGAGACGCTTGTTCTGGGTTGTGCAGCTACGAAGAAGCAGGAAACTTTGTAAACAGAGGTGCGTAGCGTAGCCTACGAGCTAAACGAAGCTAACAGCGCGTCTACGCCGAACGCGACGCGACAGACCCCAACGCTTCCCATATAGTGTAGTACAATCGAGCGTTCATGAATATGATGACTAAAAACGGGCTAGCTAGCAGTTTGTTTAATCATCCAAACGCAACGTTATACTCCTTAAAAGTAGCAGAGGGATATTCAATCATATGTATTCACAATTTCTTGTCGTATTTCAGTCCTACCTGTCTGGAAACTTGCAGAAGTTTTATTCATTGTGGTTTGTTTACTGTTTTAGCCGAGCGTTAGCCGCATCACTCCAACTGCCGTAACGGCAGAATAAAAACCGTTAAAATATGTGATGCTTTTACTCTCCATAAGTTACATTTGAAATTTTGAGTTGGCGCGTTTAATATCAGTTTCAACCGTCACTTTTCACTGTACTGTCAGCCATATGACAGAGCGAGATTTGGAATCGTGCTTTGGGGTTTGTACCCTAGCTACTAGCACTATGTTATATACATCAGTGTGCTTTTCACTACTGTTTATTTTGTGCACAACCAGTGACCAAAAGTAGGTTACATAATAGTACTATTTAATATTTAAAATGAAAGATATGATAATGTTATTTGTGCCATTCATAGTCCAGTTATCCATGATTTTGTGTATCTTCACTTAAATGTATTTATGACGACTAAAAACCACAAAGTTCAATACATAAATTGACATAGTGGAGTGTGTGGAGTTATATAGTAATTTGATGACAATTATTGACTTAAAATTGAATTTAGAAGCTAACTGTGCAGGCATGTCCATGAAAACATGTATTTGTACCATGGTATTTACAAACAGTATCCACGACCATTTATTTTGTGCACAATTTGTGACCAAAAGTAGGTTGTATAATAGTACTATTTAAAATTAAAGATATGATAATGTTATTTGTGCCATTCATGGTCCAGTTATACATGATTTTGTGAAGTCCATCTTCACTTAAATGTTTTTATGACAACCAAAACACTAAGTTCAATCCATAAATTGACAGACAGTGAGTGTAGTGTGTGAAATTATATATAGTAATTTGGGGACAATTATAGACTTAAAATTGAGTTTGAAAACTAAATGTGCAGGCGTGTCAATGAAAGCATCTAATAGTACCATGGTATTCACAAACACAATGCTTAGTGTGCTTTTCCTACTACTGTTTATTTTGTGCACAACATGTGATCAAAAGTAGGTTGGAAGATATGATCATGTTATTGGTGTACTTGATGGTCCAGTTATACATGATTTTGTGAATCAATCTTCTCTTAAATGTATTAACGACAAAAAGTAAAACAACTAAAACACATCAATTTCAATCCATAAATTGACAGACAGTGCAGTGTTTGGAATTATATAGTACTTTGGGGACAATTATTGACTTCAAGTTGAATGTAGAAGCTAACTGTACAGGAGAGTCAACAAAAATCATCTATAACATCTAATAGTACCATGGTATTCACAAATAGTACACTTTTATCCACGGCCGTTTATTTTGTGCACAACGTGTGACCAAAAGTAGGTTGTATAATAGAACTATTTAAAATTAAAGATATGATTATTGGTGTACTTCATGGTCCAGTTATCCATGATTTTATGAATCCCATCTTCACTTAAATGTGTTTATGACACCTAAACACAGAGTTCAATACATAAATTGACAGACAGTGTAGTGTGTGGAATTATATAGTAATTTGAGGACAAATATAGACTTAAAATTGAGTTTAAAAACTAAATGTGCAGGTGTGTCAATGGGAGCATCTATAGCAGGGGTGTCCAAACTCGGTCCTAGAGGGTCGGTGTTTTGCATAGTTTAGCTCTAACATCCTTCAACACACCTGCCTGGAAGTTTCCAGTATACCTAGAAAGAGCTTGATTAGCTGGTTCAGGTGTGCTTAATTGGGGTTGGAACTAAAATATGCAGGACACCGGCCCTCCACGACCCAGTTTGGAGACCCCTGATCTATAGCATCTAATAGTACCATGGTATTCTCAAACAGAATGCTTTTATCCACGACCATTTATTTTGTGCACAACGTGTGACCAAAAGTAGGTTGGATAATAGCACTGTTTAAAATTAAAGATATGATAATATTATTGGTGTACTTCATGGTCCAGTTATCCATGATTTAGTGAATCCCATCTTCACTTAAATGTATTAATGACAAATGACAAAAAGTAAAACAACTAAAACGCATCAAGTTCAATACATAAACTAACAGACAGTGTAGTGCAGAGGTCACCAATCTCGGTCTTGGAGAGCTGGTGCCTGTAGGGTTTAGCTCCAACACATCTGCCTGGATGTTTCAAGTATACTTAGTAAAGCTGCGGTCACACTAGAGTTTTCTCCCCATAGACTTTCATTCATACGCACGTGAATGCGTCAGACTGGAAACGCAGGGTCATGCTTTAAGTTTCGCAGGTCGCTGCGGTGCAAAGTTCAAGCTTGGTGAACTCTGACCTGCAAAATCGTATCACTTGACTGCGTGAGACCAATCGAGGATCAAAACACGACCTCTCTGGACAGAAAATTAAAACATGGAGCAATCGCTCGCTTTTTTAATGAATAATAATTTCGTTTAATCCCGCCCCTTTTCGCAGCGTCGCACAACAGAATTTCGCACACACAAACTTTAGTGTGACCGCAGCTTAAGACCTTAAATAGATTGCTCAGGTGTGTTTGATTAGGGTTGGACCTAAAATCTGCAGGACACCAGCACTACAGGAACAAGTTTGGTGACCCCTGGTGTAGTGTGAGGAACTGTATTGTAATTCGGGGACAGAAAGTTTAATACATAATTTAATAGACAGTGCAGTGTGTTGAATTATGTCATAATTTGGCCTCAATTATTGATTTAAAATTGAATGTAGAAGCCGTGTGAAGAAAAGCATGACAGCTCTGATGATTTACCAAACAGGGCTCAACAATAAGGACTGCCCAATGGCCAGGGGCTAGCATGCAAGATGCTTGGGACAGTATACAGAATGGTTACTGGCCCGATCGGGGCCAGCGCTGCTTTGTCACTAAAGTTTAATTTGGCTGCAACTGTTTGTCAATTGCGCACTTTCATGCCCAGACGTTTGTTTTGGAACCTATCTTGTTTGCCCAGTTAGCGCAGTTTGTGACATATGTGAATCCTGCAATCGTGCTCGAGTCCACGCCAAATCCATCGGTCTGAGTTTGCCAAAATGAGGTGGTCTTGGCTCGATTGAGTGGATCGATGGTAGTGAAACAAAACAATACAAAGAACCAGCCTATATCTAGGGCCAGACAGAATCTGCGGACGTTTTTTGCTATTTCTGCGGAGAATTTTGGTAAAAATCTGCGGATTTCTGCGGAATTATTTTGGGAGTATCCAGTGGAGTATTTTAACTTGCACTTTATTATATTAAATAAAAAGTAATAAATTACTGAATAAAAACTGAATAAATTCCGATTTACACATTTACTCAAGTAAATAAACAGAATTTATAATGGGCTAAAAAACTGCAGAATTCTGCTGAAAATCTGCGGAAAATCTGCGGAATTCTGCGCGCGCAGATTTCGTGTGGGCCTACCTATATCACAGTGTATTATGGTTGTGTAATGGCCATACATATGGCTATATGAAGAGAATGGTAAATAGGGCTGGATGTCATTTCTACCAGCAAATGTGTGTTTCATGTCTAATATGAAACTGAAAGCTTGATGAAATATTATCGAGTGCGGTTTATCCGTTGACCGAAAAAAATTGCCCGAAATGACCATCTGATAAAGCTTCCATATTTTAATCTTATATTTTGTATTAGGCTAATTGTTTTGTTCATTTCGACACCTCGAAAGAAAGATCAACCTTGCTTCATGATCTGACTGCAGTCCCGGTGTTGTGATGAGAAATGCCCCCCTGCACGGACCCTCTTCATAGACTTTCTTTAGCATTCTTATTCTTCATTTAATAAAAAAACCTCAAAGGTCATAATTCAGGGGTCACCAATCTTGGTCCTGGAGGGCCGGTGTCCCTCCAGGGTTTAGCTCCAATTTGCCTCAACACACCTGCCTGGTTGTTTCAAGTATACCTAGTAAGGCCTTGATTAGCTTGTTCAGCTGTGTTTGATTAGGGTTGGAGCTAAAATCTGCTGGACACCGGCCCTCCAGGAACAAGTTTGGTGACCACTGTCATAATTGATTAAAACGTAGACTAATATGATTATTATGTTGGTGGATCAAGCAAGAACAATAAGTGAAATGCATTTTTAAGGTTTACAAATAAATGAGAAATGAAAATATTGGCAGTATTATAGACTGATGTATTGTGCTGGTTTCTGAAATCAGGCATTTTGGTGGGTTTTAAACAAACGAAAATCATTTTCAACTAAACCGTTCACTTTAATTAATCTAATCAGTATTGTATTTTAATTAAATCATTTTTAAATTGTCAGTTGTATTTAAAGAAAAGTAATGCTGAATAACTAAATGGCTAACTTCTTTTTTTGGTGAGGCCAGAGAGAATTTTGGCAGAGCAAGTAAAAATCTGAACCACTGGCCCGTTCGAGCCAGTAGGAAAAAATCCCTACAACTAGCGTTGTCCCTAGCGTTGAACCCTGCTGAATCTTTTTTTTTCTCTTGTTGCTTGTTTTGTACAAATCCTTAAAGAAAATGACTGCTATAAACCAAGCCACAGCCTAATCCTGCATCACTGTTTACCAGACAGAGTATTTAAGACAACTAAATGCATGACTCTATGGATGACGTTCATTTAAATGCATTTAATATCGGCATATTTTTAATGTGACTCATGTTTATTATAGTTATGCCTAAGATGCATAAAAGTGTTTGTTCAAGCATCGCCTTGCTCAAATTAAATGTGTTTTATTATATGTCTTTTTCAGATTTTCCACTTCTGGATTTGCACCACAGCATTACAGTCCACTGGAGAGGACCAGAGAGGATCGTGTGTGGAGCCGGATTGGTGGTTCTCTCCTGTTGTCCTTCATTTATGCTGCCTAAATGTCCTTCAAAGGGTGCATTTCACGAACGGTGCTGACCAAGGCTGTATAAAAATGAAAAGGTATGTGTCAACACACGTTTCTGAGCTTCTCAATATCATACACACTATTTAATTACCTTATTTTGCGATGCAGAAGTAAACTTTTTCCGGTGTGACATTTGACTATGGGTAAATGTCCAATTACTAGGGCTTAGTGATGGGAAGTTCCGATCATTTTACTGACTCGGATCTTTGAGTCTCGTTCATCAAGATGAACGAATTTTTTTTCGAGTCATTTCGTTGATTTGGTTCACTTTGCCAAAATATTATTAAAATGTTACGAATTGCTTCCAAACACATCTACAACTAGCCCAAAAGGTTGATTGCACGACAAATAAGTCATAAGTAGAATATAAGGAGAAAATAATAATTCAATGTTGACCTGCTCTTTTGTCTATGAAGGTATTGTTGTCTCTTTGCTCAGCTCACCTCTTCATGTCTTCAAATGTCAGGGGTTCATTCACGTAACACTTACAGTCACATATAATCTTAATCAATGCACAGTCTAAGCCGATAGGAGCCATGATCGTTCGTTCATCACGTGAGAGAATGACTCAAACCCGAGGACTCGAGAGATGAACGGTTCAATTCTTTTTCTGGCTCTAAACGCGTATGATTGGCCCGTGATGAAGGAGTGACTCAGACCCGATAGAGGACCCGAGAGATGAATGGATAAAAACTTTTTCCATCTCTAAACACGTATGATTGGCTCGTTATTAACGAGTGACTCAGACCCGATCGAGGACTTGAGAGGTGAGCGGATCAATTCTTTTTCCGGCTCTAAACGCATATGATTGGCTTCTGCCAATGTGATGAAGACTTGAAATTAACAATACTACCTGCACAAATGTGCGCACGCGCGGATGAACGAATCACTCCCTGAGAGGACTCGTAGTTCCCGAGTCATATTGAAGATTCGTTTAAAAAGAACAAATCGTTCATGAACGACCCATCACTACTAGGGCTACAAACCCATCATGTTTATGGCAATACATTAAAATCAAGATAATCTATTAAGAAAGTCGCAGTTTCCGGCATCAAACATTGTCATATAACTGTTTTGTACAGTTAAAAATGATCAGAAGTGAATGAGATATGTTGTCTGGACACAATTAAGTTATATGTTAGTATGCTCCTATGTGAAAAAATAAGTACAGTATACCAAGTATCTTTTTTTTGCTGAAGCTTTAATCACAGTTATTATATGTAGCATCATGAAGTTATGTTATACAAGTTGCTTAAAGGGTTACTCTGACAAGTGTAATATCAAAAATAATAAAAGAACACCCATTAGTAAATATGAATTCATTAACTCGCATCAACGGAGAGATATAGCTATGTTGTTATTGGAAATTAGAATGTTAATATTAGTTACAGTTAAACTCATTAAATAAATAATTGAGCCTGATCAGTTGAATTATTAGAAGATAATGCACACCCAAGGGGGAATTATTGTCTAGTAATACAACAGACTAGGGTCAATTATTGCACTTATACTCAGGAGTTTGACTGTTGTGAGTTGTGGAGTTGTCAAACAACTCCAATTATTCAGCGGAGTGACATGGAGCTGTAATGCGCTCAAAACCTGCCTGAACTACTTTAGCTAGACACTTATCTGAAAATAACGGCACACTTTAGAATGTTCATCAGCCAATCAGAATCAAGCATTCAACTGCACCATAGTAGTATAAATTCAGTGTTCCCCAACCTTTTCTCATTTAGTCCTTCACTGGGCCTTTCCCCTTAGCAGAGAAACGTTCCAAAGACGCCTGTTTCTTACTCATTTTGTTGTTGTGGGTTCAATTTTGGCGCTCAGGTGATCAAGATGTAATGGAGTGAATACGGTCATTTTTCGATATAAAAGATTGTTCAGACTCCGATAAATAATAATAATAATAATGAAATAATTGATGATTTCTTGTGCAACCTGGTGCTGATTAATCCACAGACTAGTACCGGTTTGCAGCCCAGGGGTTTTTGCGTGACAGAATACTGATTTATTTGCCTGTTAAAGTTTAATATTAGTCTGTTTTAGTACATTATGGCTCGTTTCCACTGACTGGTCCAGTATGGTACGATTCGGGTCGTTACGGGTCACCTTTACCAGGCTTGCGTTTCCACTATCAAGGGTACCCTTTTGGTGGGTGTGGTGTATGACAGAAAGTTTCAGTCGAAGTCATTTTCACTCAGATATAGACACGCGGCGAGCACAAGAAAACGAAACCGCTCGCACTTCAGTCTGGCTCGCAAAAAACTAAGGGGCGCAGGGTAAATCTGCTGTTCTTTTTGGCTTTGTGGCTGTTTATCAAGACGGTGACAAGGTTTGTTTGAGCCCGGGTCGACCATGGTTCGTTATTATATGTATATGTTTATATATATATATATATATATATATATATATATATATATATATATATATATATATATATATATATATCTACGCTGTAAAAGATCTCTCGGCTGTTTATTTTAAGCGGTTTGCGTAAGTGAATGACGTATCTCTGTAAACCAATAGCGTTCAGCTGCGCGTCTAGCTCCGCCTTTTGGTACCCCTTCTCATGTTTGGTACCCTTACGAAAGGGTGCCGAAAAAGTGGTACGGTACGGTTCAATGCGCCTTTTGACAGTGGAAACGGCCATAAAAGCGTACCAAACTGTACGGCCTATAAACTCAACTCTAGTTTTAATGTCTATACTTAAAGACAACTGTACTATTTTCTGAACGTAAACTGAACTCAGTTCCAGGTTGAAGTTTTAGTGGACTGACAGCTGTAGTGCGAACCGTTAAATTAGCCTGTATATTTTTATTATTTAATATTTTTTTTCCGAATTTCTCTTGAACGTTGAGATTTTTTTCCAACACATTTCTAAACATAATAGTTTTAATAACTAATTTCTAATAACTCATTTTTTTTTTTATCTTTGCCATTGTGACAGCACATAATATTAGACTATATATTTTTCAAGACACTTCTATACAGCTTAAAATGACATGTAAAGGCTTAATTAGGTTAATTAGGCAAGTCATTGTACAACAGTGGTTTGTTCTGGAGATAATCCAAAACTAATAATGCTGAAGGGGGCTAATAATATTGACCTTAAAATGGTTATTCTAGCCAAAATAAAACAAATAAGACTTTCTCCAGAAGAAAAAGTATTAGAGGAAATACTGTGAAAAATTCCTGAATCTGTTTGGAAAATATAAAAAAAATTATAAATATTTCACAGGAGTGAATAATTTTGCCGTGTGTGTGTGTGTGTGTGTGTGTGTGTGTGTGTGTTCAGGAGCTGGATGTGTGTGATCAGAAAATGACGGGGGGCAGTGAGAGTGTAGCAGGAGAAAAAGATGGAGGAACGACGCTCATCGCTCAGGTCCCGGTCGGCTGGCGGAGGAAGGTGGAGGACGGAGCTGTGTCTTACATCAGGTTCGACTGCGCTTTGTTTACTCTCACGTGTTTGAAATGTGAGCGCCGTTGCTGCTAAATAAAGGTACAACAGGAACGTTTTTCACTCAAGTTGCCTGGCAGCGATGATCATGCACAGATGTGTGTGACTTCACCCGAGCAAACGTTCCTCACACACATGCGAGCGTGCTTAGCTTTCACACTTGGGCTTCTGGTGTTGGGCAGATGCTCGGTCTGTCACCACATTTATTTTTTGTTGTGTGATTTATTGCACCAAAATCTTTTGTGATGGTTTGGTTTGGGTCAATTTAAGATCATTTTATGTCGCTCCCTATATAATGGCAGCTCTTTCTTTCAAAGAACACAAAATATGTTGCCATTGGAGTTGTTTTATTGTGTTTCTTTGATTGTTTTGTTGAGATTTTTCTTTCTGTTGTGATTGGTTTGTCTATGTCTTATTCATTCATTCATTTTCCTTCGGCCTAATCTTTATTCATCAGGGGTCGCCACAGTGGAATGAACCGCCAACTATACCAGCATATGTTTTACGCAGCGGATGCCCTTCCAGCCACAACCCAGTAATGGGAAACATACATGCGTACTGTATACTTGCAGGGCTCGAAATTGCGACCATTTCGGTCGCATATGCGCCTAATATTTTATCTATGCAACCTCAAATTAAATTTGGGAGCATGTGTGCGAGTGCATAAAATTGTTGCGAGACCAGTTTTAACTGCAAAATGTTCAGCACATGCGCGGATTTGGGAGACAGTCACGCAGAAGCCTTAAAATTCTACATACTTCACATTCACTTGAGTGACCGCTAGGTCTGCTGTCATGTCACCCTGCTAAACTCGGCATATATACCTTGTTTTTGCTTTAGTTTTATGTGGCTGTACACAGTCAGAAGCCTTGGGGATTATTTCTTAGTTATCAGATAATATGTCATCTATTTATTTATTTATTTGTGTAATTTATTGCACCAAAATATATTGCAATGAACAATATTATTGTCATTTAATGCCACTCATTATATAATGCCAGTAAGCCATTATAATACCATCACAATGCAAGTACACTCTTCCAAAGAACACATCACATTTTATTCTTAGGAATATTTCTTTTAATTATAGTCATTTTAATAGTTTAATAATGAGGCATTGGAATCAGAATGTGAATATGCATATCCTAAATAAATGACTAATAACAGTTGTTAACTATAGAGTAACAGAGGCTGCGATATCTGCTTTCAGATCAGCTATTTTCAGCTGTCAGACATGCACATGAAAATATCCTATAGTCATTTATAGTGAATACTATAATGCAAAGCTGCACGATTCTGGCCAAAATGAGAATCGCAAATTTTTTTTTTTGCCTAAAATAAAGATCAGGATTTTCCCATGATTCTGTAGATGTAAAATAAAGGTTAATATGAGTGGGCTATTATTATTGTTATTCTCAAACATGTGGTAAAACAGCAATAGGCTTTGTGGAGCTCTACTGTTGGTTAAAATGCTAAATGTTGTATAGACTTGGAATGGTGGACTTGAACAGACTTTACATTTGTCCTGGTCATTAATGCTGATTCTGATGTTGAATTATTGTGTTTGAGACATTGGCTTACAGCTGTCATTTCCTCTTAAAATCTGTCTCTGACGTGATTTTCGTGAATACGGACGACTGGGCGGGTATTTTTGCATTTCGGCGGGTTTTGGGTACTTTTTGGGCTGGAATCAGTCAGCTACGTCTGGCAACACTGTGTGCGCTTTCGGTTTCATTTTCACTGTTATGCTGCGTTCACACCAGAGGCAGAACGCGTGGATAAATCGCGATATTCGCGCGTAAATAGCCGCGTGAATTTTTTAGTTTACTCGCTTCATTGGCGCATCAAACCCCGCTTCATTCGCGCGTCTAATTCACTTCAGAACAGACGCGGAATCGTGTGATGGGCAGGGCTTCTGTCTGCCCGGTGACTCTAGCTTCTTAGCTAAACGGCTAACATGGATTTTATGAAGAAACAGTGTTTATGTGCTTTATGAAGGCTGAAAAACAGCGCCGATACGTTTAGGGTCGTGTCTGAGTCCACTAAATCCTTTCAGAGGTGCATCCAGCTCTGAGCTCATAAACTCCTCCAGAAACTGAACCTGGATGACGGAGGCTTTCAGCGGTGCTTCTGACTGAGCCCAGCCCAGTTGGATGAACGGGCGATACGGCACAATCACGCCCCCACAAGAGCAAGCTCCTGATTGGTTAACGAGGTGCAAATGTCCACTGAAGTACAGATTTTGGAACTCGAGTGATTCGTGCAAAACGTGCGTCAAACGCGCAGAACGCATTCGCACGGCGCCATTCGCGCTTATCGCGCCGCAGGATGTCTATTCGTGCGTTTGCATTGACTTAACATGTAAATCACTCGCGCTTGATGAGCGTTCCGTGTCTGGTGTGAACGCAGCATTAAAAGCGGTTCACTTCCTGCGCGGCTCCTAAACGATCACTCTGTGCCACAAACTAAATGTTATTTACAACTTTATTACCTGTTATTCACAGCATATGCAGGTTCTGTTCACTAAAGTCAACTTCATTAGTTCATTCAGAGACACGTGGCTCTCGCCTTCCCTGTGTTAACAGCTGACGGTCAGAGTGTCTTAACAATAATAAAAAAAAAAAAACCTTGAGTGAAGATCGAACATGGATCGACGACGCAACGTGCTGACCACTGGACCAAAATGGCGCTGTTACGCCTGTGTGGTCGGAATGATAATTACATCATCATTACCCTGCAGGCTGCATTTTGCTCATGGGGCTGCGAGACAATAAATAAGGAGAGCGGAGCTGCGGCTAAATAATGAATAAAAAGAGTGAGGCTATGGTCAAATAAATAAATAAATGAAAAAAAAGTGTACTGAGAGTGCAAGCAGCTAGAAACACCGGCCCTCGCAGGCCAAAAAACGGACACCGGGAACTCTTCTGTTCCTCCCAATTGGCCAAACCGGGCCTGACTGACAGAATCGTCTCTCTCTCTCTACTATAATGTTTTTCTAACCATACTGACACTGACACCTCCAGCAGAGATAGAGATCTTCTCAAATGTTGCTAGAATAACTTATGTATGGGCGATATATATCGCATCACCAAAAATGCTGGAGGACATGTCCATGTGTTGTACAATAAGTCGATATAGTAATATATTAGTTATTGTGACAGGTATTCACAAAACAATCAAGTAATCACAACCACATCAGGTATTAATCTGTTAATATGTGTTAAACATGTTTATTTTTCTTCCCCAGCCCGAGTGGTACAGTCCTTCAATCTGTGGATGAGGTGAGGGTGTATCTGCGCACAGACGGCACATGTAAGTGTGGTCTCGAGTGCCCGCTTGTCCCAAATAAGGTAAGATAAACTGTCAAATGTTGTTGATGTTTTGCACATTTTATTTTGTTATTATCATCCAATAGTGAAGAGATGATCCACTGAAGAAGACTTGCATGCAATAACTACTGTTTTTATTGGTAACACTTATTAGTTCACAATAGTTAATGTATTTACTACCATGAACAAACATATAGTTATACATTTATTACGCTATTTATCCTTTTTTATTCATGTTAAATAATGTAAGTCACTGTGCATTAACTAATGTTAACAAGCACAGCTTTGGATTGTAATAATGCATTAGTAAATGCTGAACTATGATTAATAAATGCGTTACAAGATTATTCACACGTAATGTTAGTAAATGCATTAACGTTAGCTAATAGACCATTATTTTTAAGTGTAACCTTTTATTACACTGTAAATCTGACAGCATTGCAACTACAAGGGTAAATTTAGCTGGCTGTATGCATATAGCACAATATTTACTGTGTACTGTGATAAAGCAATCCATTTTACAAAAGGAAGAGTAGTTTGCAGTTCTGAATATAAAGTAAATGGTCTCTTTAAATCAATGCAGGTCTTTAATTTTGACCCTGCTGCAATGGTCCAAGCTCCTGGTCATCAGTCGGGTAAAGTAGAGGAAGACATGACCAAACTCTGCAACCATCGCAGGAAAGTAGACGCTATGACAGCGTTATGTCAAAGCATGCATCCCTCACATCTCGCACCACTGGCTCAAGCCACAGGTATTGCATCTTTACATGCTTTTACACAGCATATATTTGATGAAATGTTTATATGTAGGTGTGCATTATGTATATGATACAAATTAGAAAAAAATCCATGTAACAAAATTGTTAATTTTCTATGTGTGTATATCACGTATACATAATCAATGTATATAATACACATACTTTTGTGATGTATTGTGCAATCCTTATATCCACTGTTGTTCAGTGTTAAAATGTAAAACAAGCATTTCTAATAGAGTAAATGCTCTTTTTAGACCATTTCGAGGGATGTAAATGATAACAATGGTCCTAACATATTTCCTGTTATACATTAATTAAATAGCTTTCAGGATTTAAAAAATCTTGACATATTGATAATGTTATGATAGCTGTTTTAACAAAGTTCTGATTGGATTGATTGTCTTTTTTTGACAGTTATGAAAGAGTTTGACAATAAACAGGAAATATTCAACGTGCACCTCCACATTGAAATGGTCTATAGGCACTGTATTTCGAGCATTCGTCAGTAATGCTAATTGATACACAGGGAAACGTTAAAGCAATGCCGGACAATTTTGCATTGCAATGTTGTTAGGTTGCTTTTCCATTAAGAATGGGCAACAATAATGTATCTGTATCCCATTGCCCTAATTAGTTACCCTTACCTGGAGTCCATTCTTCATACGTGGATTACTCAATTAGGTGGATTTGGTTATTGATGATTGGACATGATCCAGGATCGTTTCGTTTTTCAAAACTCATCTGAGACTTGTCATAGCAACAGTTCTGCTAGCTCAAACCTGCTCAGAAGCAGCAGCTTATTCCATATAAACAGAATTAGATCAGGGGTCCATTTTTCGTACGTGGATTACTCCGTTAGCTGGATTTGGTTATTGACGATTTGACACGATCCAGGATCATTTAGTTCTTCAAAACTGATCCGAGAGTTGTTGTCATAGCAACAGTTCTGCTAGCTGAAACCTGGTCGGAAGCAGGTTCAAATCATATAAACAGGATTAGATCGGCTCAGTTCAAGCAAAGATAACAGAGAAAGTATGTACCGAATTCTGATATTTTCTTACAGTAGTAGTTATATACACTTGGGAAAATAGTAAATGTTTTTTAACTATATATATATATATATATATATATATATATATATATATATATATATATATATGTATAATATATATATATATATATATATATATATATATATATATATATATATATATATATATATATATATATATGTATGTATAATATATATATATATATGTATAATATATATGTGCTTCACAAAAATTGCGCACGCCTTTACCAATATCAAAATGCTTTTTGTAAAACACCCAGTTATTATTTACACCGATTAAAAAACAGCTACTACAATACTACCATATATATTACTACCATATATTTGGTTCCAAAGAACCAAATTAGCCAGAGATCAGTTATCAAGATGAACAGATCTAGGATCTGCCAAATCATCACAGATCATTAAAGCAATGTGTGAAGAACGGACCCCTGGTTGCCCATTTATGGGATCATTTCTTAAAGTTGCCCAGCAACATTGCTTAAAAAGTTGCCCTGTGTATCAAACTCCCTTCCAAAAAATCTATTTTTTTGCCACATACAGAGTCATACACAGTATGATATGCAGTGAAATGCTTAGATACCCACTTGTGACCGTACAATAATAACAACAGTAACTAAAGCAATAACAATACGAATCTAAATTTTGGAGACTTAAAAATGCAATAGCAAATATAAACAAGTTAAAGACTTTTGATATAGAGTATGTGGCTGTAGAAAAAAATGGACAAAGTATGAAAATATGAAAGAGATATCTGTACAAACAGAAACATAGAGTTTCTAACAAAGTGCATGGTGCATAGGAGAGGAAGAAGTGTGTCCTGTAGGTCAGTGGTTCTCAGTTGTGTTCCTGGAGGACCACCAGCACTGCATAATGGCTGTTTCTCAATATGCATTCTTCAGTGATCTTGCGTCTTCGTGTTCTCGTGTAACGTCATCATCAACTGCCAAAGTTCAGTTCCAAAACTCAAGACAGCAAGAACGGAAGACGCGTGACAGAACCTGGATGCGTTCTTGATATCGGAGATGAACCGATGTAGACTTGAGCACTAAACTCGCTGAAAAAGTCTTTGCAGCTAAATAAAGCAGGTGGGAAGCGCAGGTATTTTCCTAAATGAGATGGTAAAAGTAAACATTTAAATGAAAATCGCAATGGGGTATATGCCGAGCTAGTGTGTTTCCCATACTGATAAACTTCCAGTGACCTATTATTGTGAGTTTTTTTCCATTTTATATGGTTCCTTTTACAGCATCGATTTTGTAATATCATTAAAATACATCCAGTTAAATAAAATTTGGCATTCATTTAGTTGCTCAAGCATAAAACGAGACAAAAAGCCGTTTACTCGTACACGCCCGTCAGAATCGGCAGGCTAGCGCAGAAGCTCCACTGAATATACTGGGGTAAAATAAATGGCCATATTATAAAGACATGGTGGGGGAAATGTAATGTAATGCAGTGCTTCTTGTACAATCTGAGACCCACTTTATATCAGAGATCACTCAGCCAGTGAAGATCGCTGATTTTGAAAGAAAACAGCCCTTAAATGCGCCGGTTTTAAGGGTGCTTTCACACCTGCCTTATTTAGTTGGATTGAATCACACTAGAGTTCGTTTTTCCTTTTGGTGCGGTTGGTTTGGGCAGGTGTGAATGCAGCAATCGTACTCGAGTGCGCACCAAAAGCGGACCAAATAAGCGTACCAAGACCTGCTTGAAGAGGTGGTCTCTGTACGCTTTCAAACAAACCCTGGAGTGGTTTGTTTGTGGTGAGAATATGATTCGTACTAAAACAGGTCCAACCGCAAAAAGTACTGCGCCTTTTGGACTAATGCAGCTGCTGTAGGCCAATGCGCTGTGCATTATGGGATATGGAGGAAAAATATTGTTGACAGCGCTTTACCAAGAGAGAGAGAGAGAGAGGGGAAAACATTACCTGATGGACCGTTGGTAATATTTCCGCAAGATGAGCATGTCGCAGTTTAGCTAAATTAATTCACGCCTCCTCCTGAAGTGACGAGCGATGCATTAAACACTGTTTTCCAGCCGCGGCCGCGCTTCATTTTCGTAATGTATAGTTTGTCTAAGGCAGGGATACAATCAGCCAGCGCAGTCGTCCCTCCAGAGTAAAAAGTTTTGTTTACCTGCGGGAGTTCACTGGCATTTTCCCGCACGTGAATTCTGACCAATCAATAACCAGTTTAGGAAATATGTTTAACAACATCTGGCCTATGAGAGATGTGGATTTTGTCACATGACTGCATTTTGGTTCGTTTTAACTGGTTCGGACCAAATCCAGCAGTGTGGTGTGAAAACGACCCAAAGACGGCAGAAAATGCAACAATGTATCATTTATTGCCCTTGGTCCGGACCAAATGAAGCGAACTACAGATATGAAAGCACCCTAAAAGTCCCATTAGCATGCTTCGGCATATACCCTATAGACACATTATAGGAGTTCGTTGCTGAAATAAATATTAAAATCTGTGTTGTGTGTTGAGCAATGTCTATTAGTAAGCCTTTTGTGCATGTTGTGTATATTGAAAAGGATGAAAACAATAAATCGTTGTATGTTTAAATAATCGTCTATTAAAAACGCATAAAGGTCATGTGACCATCAGAAAGAACACAGCATTTCGTGTCTCGCTGTTCTCGCGGTCTCCTGAGTCTTCCGAGGTGACCTGGCAAGAACGATCTCCATGAGAATGCAAGTCCGTTCTCTGCGCTCATGGAATTGAGAAACAGCCACTGTCTCCTCAAGCAAACGCACCTGATTCAGATCATCTGCTTATTAGCAGAGACTGCAAGCGTGTAACAGACAAAGGAGACATGCAAAACGTGCAGTGCTGGTGGTCCCCCAGGAATGTGCTCGAGAACCACTGCTATAGGTAGTTTGTCAATCATCAGCAGAAGGTGAGCTGTGTTGTGTGCTTGTGTGTTTAAGGAGGTGTTGTATGCTCAGTGGACGGCAGAGAGTCGAGAGGATCAATGCTAACACATGGAGACGGAGCCCACTGCACTTACCCTCAGCCCAGACACAGCCAGCCCAAACCCAACATGGGCTTTCCTCTGTCCTCCTCTCGCTCTGTTCTGCAGAACGGCTCTGTTAATCTCTCCCCGATTTCACGACCTCCAGATCAGGGTTCACCTCTAAAGAAGTCCCAGGCGCCTGTTTACGCAAAGCAGCAGTGGAGCCCTCACCCGCCGCTCATTCAGAACACCCCCCAAAGAACAGCACACAACCCAACATCTCCAAACAATGTAAAACCAACGCAAGCGCATCCTCCAGACTCCATAAACTCATTCTCATTTTCATCATCTTTAAGCAATCGAACTATTCCACCGATGTCCCAGGGGGCGAGTGTTAAGTCTCCGTCTCCTCTTTCGCCGTCTCGCACACGGGACTCATTCTCACCGCACCAGCGTTCTCGACACTCCTCCACATCTTCACTATCCGATCATCAAATCTTCATCCAGGGAGCCAAACCTCTGCATCCCACAATGCCTTGCTCTTCTCCCAAGCTTCCCAATGCACCCTTGAGTCCGTGTAGTCGCCTGGAGGGCATTCTGCAGCACTACAAAGATTGCAGTACGTCCTCAAGCATTAGCACCAGTGCTAACCAAAGCATCCATCAGGCGTCATTAGTGGCTCTTCCCAATGCAAGTGACAAAAGGAACGGAGCGATGCTCGGACAGATTCTCAATCAGAAGCAAAAGAGCCACATTAATAACTCTTTCCCTGCTAGCAGCCTTTTATCGGCGGCTGCTAAAGCACAGTTGGCCAATCAGAAAACAGAAGGGCTGTCCGCACTCCCGCTTGCAGGCCTGGACAAGGAGCAGCAGTCAAAGGTATTGATTAGCACTTTAAACAGTAGCGTCCACAACACTTCCTCCAGACCGCAAGCCCTGACCGCCCTCTTGCTCCCGCACTCCCCTGCTTCCCCCTCCGAGAAAAACTTGCGGCGCAAACGGCAGAGGCGGTCGCCCACCGTTTTGAGCATGCTGAAAGACACGCAGTTGGGTCGTACTGTTTTAGATCTATCCTCACCACCTCAGCTCATCCCTCCATGCTCTTCTCCTCCCGTACACAACAGCTCCGACAACCTCCGGCTGCCTGTCAATCCTCCGAATTGCAGATTGCAGGATTCGGAGGAATGCAAGAAGCCGGGGATTGCTAATTCGCTTCCTTCCGCATCTCCATCCCAACCCCTCTCCGCCCTGCTTCACCTTCTTAGCATGCAGAACGCAAATCAGCAGTGCATTGGTGCCAAGCCGGGTAACATGCACGCAAACACATCCCCCAGACCCATCACTCCACTGACGCCCCAAGGTGACGGGCAGTCTGTGTTACGCATACACAACCCACAACCCCAAAGCACAACCCCTACTCTAGACCCCCAGCAGCCGGCATCCCAAGCGTTTCCGATAATGGGTGACGAGACAACAGCAAACCTCAAAGCCGCCTCCAGCAACACCATCCTGAACCTGAGCCAGCCCCACGTGGGCACCACCACGCCAGACCTCAGCGGTTCAATTATATCCATGATCAACCAGATGTCCTCAAACTCCTGCTTGCCCACGTTTGCGGAGAAAGTTTGTGGGTCCAAAATGACCGAGGCTTATCCTGAGCACAGCACCTATCAGATTAACCAGCCAAACCACAGTCCAGATGTGGAAGATAAAGGTAAGACTGTTTATCCTCTGTTTTTGTGGTATTACCATATCTGGGGATGGATTTACAAAATCTTAAGAGTTGGTAAAAAACATGTAAAACGGTGTCAATAATAAAATTCAGGGCTTTACATTAACACCCGCCAAATGCGGGTGGATTTCGGCGGTGGCGGGTAAGACAGACACTCCCACTAGCCACTTTGGCTGGTTGAAAATAATTTTTCCAGATAATAATTCTTAAAAGCAGGGTTCGACAATAACGATGGTCCAATATGCATGCAAAGGCGATCTAAGAATTGAGAAGCAACACAACTAACAAAAATAATTGCGTTCGCAACTTCGTGCGAGCAAAGCAGGTGAATACCAAATGAGAGGATAATCATTAGCGCTAACAGTTGAGGTGATGCGCGCGACTGTTTATAACGCGTGTTCGCTCCCGTTTCCTTTCGTGAAGCAACTGTCTAAAAACACAACTGATGCGATCGGTTCTCTTTCAAATAGACTAGACAAAAATTGATGAACATGCATCCACAGTCTTGCTGCTTTCAAGATTTCCAGAGTTGACTTATTGTAAGCAGCGCCAGTTGCTTACAATAACAGATAATTTATGGGTCTAACATTACCCGTTTGTGTGATCATCCTTTCATTATCACACGGTATGTTTTTTTACTTGCTTCCTTTTGCATTAATATGGTTTAATTATCATTTTTTACAATAACATTATTAAATAATAACAAGATTCACAAAATTAACTCCCCATTTATGTGTGGTTAACTGGTGATCTGGGACCTTTAGCCAGGACAGATTACTGTGCATATGTTTTGTTAAATAAAAAGTATAGTATACAGCTATATTCAGCTTGTTTTGACACTTTTACATTTTTTTGCATTATTTAATGAATTAAAGAAAAGAATAAAACAATAAAAAAGTAATTAATTGTTTATGTTTGGTCTGGTCAGAGATAAATTGGGTAAATCCTTCATTTTGAGCTCTGAAAATTATATGAAATAAACTAATTGTAATTATGAAACCCTGACCCATTTGCTCAGGATTATTGAGCTCATACACGAAACGCAAAAAGTGAAATAAATGAGGAGGCAGGTGGAGATAACGCAAACTCTAAATCAAGTAATTTTAGCATTTCAAAGTCATTTTTATGTGCATAAAATATATTTTCCCTACAATATTTTAATATAATTAAATATTTTATATAATATTTTATATAATTTTCCCTATAAAAGTGTGGCTAGTGAAAATGACGAGTGGTTAGCAATGTAGGAAAACTACTAGCCACAGTGGCCGGTTATCAAAAAAGTTAATGTTAAGCCCTGATAAAATTATTGATAAAATAAAATTATCCTAATTCAATTTAACACAATTATATTTTGTTTGTGGCATATTATTAACTATTTATGTGATGTGGGTAAATGGTGTATTTCAATCCGGCTACCACCGCAGGTATATTTCAAACCTGTGGGAAGCACTGCGCTGACCAGTTAAATGGTCTTTTGAGAGCTAAAGTGGCTGTGGGCTGATTCTTTCTACTTATTAGATTGTTTTTGGCTTGATCGAGCACTTGAGGCAGAGCACATTTATTTAGATAATAAAATAAAAACAAAAAATAAAGATGAACAGGTTTTAAAGGGATGTACAAGAAAAGAAAGACAATAATAATGTGACTTTAACACTTAACACTGGAATATCTTGTGAATTCTGCACTACAGCTTTTAGTATTTGGTGCTTTATTTACACTTTATTTATTTGTTTTTTGCAGGTCCTGTAGAGACGATAGACTCAGACACACGATTGCTGGCTGGCTGTGAGCCCGACCACGGCCTCTCGTTATCCACTGCCCCAACTTCTGACCTTACCAACCCAGCCACAGACCCTGCTATCTCCCTCCCGCTGGCCGAGGCTTTTCCCTTCATGACCCAAGAACAGCTCCTCCAGCTTCTGTCCTCCAATGCTGGCCTGCCTTCCCTTCTGCCGCCCTTCCTAGGCTCCCTACCTCTCGGCCTCTGGACGGGCAGTCAACCCTCGACGCCAGGCAGCAATCAATCTCAGCATCCACCCATTGGGAACCAGGGATCTCCTCTTAACCTTCTCAACCAAGCCGAGCTCCCTCTTAATCTCCTGAGCCTGTTAAATCCTGCAGGATCGGCTGCAGCGCTGCCCCCGGTGGCAGGGGTGGAAACTGGAGAAAAGCCCCCAGGGCTTCAAGCTCTCCTAATGGCTTCTTTGCTTCTCGGACAGAATCCGGCAGCCATGTTGCCATTACCGGCGCTCAATCTGGAGCTTCCTACGCCGCCGCAGCAGGTGTTTGCGGACGGGGTGTCTTTGGAAAAGCCACCTGCTCTGCTGGACTCTGTGCTGATGGGGCCGGGGCTTCTGGAGGCTCTTCAGACTCTTGCCCCGGGTGCAGACGGCCAGTCGCTGCTGCTTTCTGCCCCTCTCGCTGCTCCTCCACCCGCATTCCTGTCCCTCAATCCCGCTCTGCTGGCCGCAGCTCTCGCACAGACCGAACCCCTACCCAACCACACGCCATCCCCCCCGCCGCATTCTCAGGTATTCGCACTGCCAAACACTAAATGCATGCTCCCGCTGTGTGTGCTCATAGTCTGCATGCTTCTACTGTGATGAGGTTTCCCAACTGGATATAACCTTAAACTCTTGTGAGCTGTTGTGTCATTTCATCCACTTTGGGCTGATTTTGAGTCTTTATTTGGCCACATATTTCTCTCTGTTTCAGCAAATGGGAGGATTTTTGGTAACTAATCTTATTTGGACACATATTTTGGGAAAATGCTTTGAAATTTAAAAAAAATTCAATAATATACTCTGGGCAAATGTATTACCCATTGGCTATGTTGGTGCTGTTTTTGCCCCATTGACTTTCATTATAATCAGATTTTGATTGCAAATCCATGACAGCAGATAATCATGCATTCTGGATTGTTGCTGGTTTTTCTTTAGGCAAGAGGAACAATGTTTAATTTTTACTGTTGATCATCAGGTGCAGTGCAGTAAAGCTTAGTTTCTGCCTTCTATATCAGGCCTCAATAATAAGGACTGCCTGGTGGCCCGGGGCTTTCAGAACAGTAGACAGGATCGTTACTGGCCCAATCAGGGCCTGCGACTATTTGTCAAGTGTGTGCAAATTCAGTCTTAAGGCCCGTTTCCACTGACTGGTACGATACGGGTGCTTTATACACAGAAATACTTGTGTATAAATGTGCATTACTAACTAGCACCCTAAGTGTATTTCTGCGCACACACTATAATCTGCGGTTTAACACCACTGAGCTCTATATAAAAGCCAGAAACTTTTGCACAGGCCGATCTAAAGGGTTAATGCTGACAACTGATGATCAACAGTAAAAATAACACGTTTTACCTTAAAATCCCAACAGGGAAAACCAGCAACAATGAAGAATGCATGATTATATGCTGTCATATCAATCAATAAATGTGCTTATAATGGAAGTCAAGGGGGCAAAAACAGTCACTAACATAACCAAAGGGAAGTCAATCTGAAGAACACACATGGGTTAAACCCTAGAGGTAGGGCTGCTCGATTATGGGAAAATCATAATCACGATTATTTTGGTCATAATTGAAATCACGATTATTCAAAACGATTATCAGTTGAAGTCAAAATTATTCGCCCTCCTGTAAATTTATTTTTATATATAAATATTTCCCAAATGATGTTTAACAGAGGGTTTTTTTACAGTATTTCCTATAATATTTTTTCTTCTGGAGGAAGGCTTATTTGTTTTATTTCAGCTATAATAAAAGCACGATTGAATATTTTGAAACCTAATTTAATAGCTTGATATTATTAGCACCTTTAAGCAATATATATGTTTGATTGTCTGCAGAAGAAACTACTGTTATACAATGGCTTGTCTATTTACCCTAATTAAGCCTTTGAATGTCACTTTAGGCTGAGTATCTTAAAAAACATCTAAAATATAATGTGCTGTCATCATAGCAAAGATAAAAGAAATCAGTTATTAGAAATGAGTTATTAAATCTGTCATGTTTAAACTGTGCTTTCAGCATCTTCACTGTATTTTGGATTTTATTGATTAATAATGAAAACAGTCGGCAGCAGCAGGAATACCGCACACTGTCACTTTAAGAATAGTGCGGCTCTGATATGGTTTCTCTTTCTCGTGTCTTTTGATTCTCAACTTGTTTATATATTAAACAAATGAGGGTTAATATGAATAATCACTAAACACCGCGCTCAGACACAAGTGTGCATGTATTTGACCATTAAAGCGCTCACATTAAGATCGCGTTAGATGTGTGTGTGCTCTGCTGTCCGAGGCTAAGCGCGGCGTGCGCGCAAACACACACACGCTACCTGTCCGAGGCAAAGCACGGCGCACACACACACAACAGCACGTGCTCTTTCGCGCTTTTAAAAATATAAATGATGCGCATCTCGTGCTACAAAAGTTACACTACAGCACATGCTTTTAGCCATTGTCACGTGGAACTGAGCTTTGCAGAGGCAAAGAGTTTTCACACGTGTACAACTGGAAAGGGGCGGTACGCGATGGAATAATCGTTTATCTCGATTAATGGCTTTTCATAATCGTTAAAAGCCAAAATCGAAATCGGATTTTCGATTAATTGCACAGCCCTACCTAGAGGTTAATGGTGGAATTGCAGGGGATTTGTGCAATTTTAATGATAAGGTTAATTACATAAAAAGGTCAAATGATTAATTAATGATTTGAAAAATTCTTTCCAATGTGGCATTAATTTTATGAGCATTATTGAACTCCTAACTAGAGCTGTGAGGAAAAATAATTTCAGAAACTTAGTTTTCCAAAGTACAGTTCTCCTTAAATGGAGTCTGAGCTTAGTTTTTGACAGCAGACGGTGATCTAGCCGAACCAGGTTTGTCGTCTGCTATTTAAAACTGGCCTAGAACCAGCCTAGAGCACTACGGCAGCTGGTTTAGTCCAAAAACATGAAGTATTTTTTGCACCTGGGTCTTTTTACGTTCTTACAACAAACAAAATGTTCCAGGGTTTGTTTGAAAGCATAGCAAGACCACAATTTCCAGCAGGTCTCGGTACATTTGTTTTGGTGCGCATCAAAAAATGATCGTTGCTTTTACACCTGCCTAAACCAACCAAGCTAAGGAGACAAACCAACTCTGGTGTGTTTTAACTGAACTGAGGCAGATGTAAAATCACGCTTGCATAATGCGTAGTTGTTCATGGTTGTTTTGTGTGTTATGTTGTGTTTGTGCAATAATGTGTGTGTGTGTGTGGCTGTAGGGGACTCTGTCCAGCCCTGCTCTAGTTTCTACCTCGGTGTCCTGCGGCCCTCTGGTGTCGGCGGGGCCAGAAGTTTGTGACCCGCTGGCGGAGCAGGACAAGAACAGCCAGACGCATCACTTCCTATCGCCGCTGCTCGCCCCGGGGGTTCTGGGTAAGAGCATTCATCTTGAAATCAGACCTATTATATGCCCATTTTTAAAAAATGTAAAATAGTTCTTATCACAAACACAACAGCAGTCTGGTGACGTTAGTGAACTCGTTGTTATTTTCAGGGTTAATTATTGTGATATCGCAATTGCAACAGAGAAATACTGTAAACTGTAACGCTGTAAGAAGATATCTCTGTAGATGGATGGCATTTCATATCACGTTCAGCCTTATAATCTTAAAGTGTGAGCAAAATCAGCAGTTTTATCATCGCTTTAGGCAGAGTCATTCAAACACTAGCTCTACAGTGACATGGGTGAATTAGTAACAGCTTCTGCTGTTCTGACCAAGTGACAACCTCCCGCTCTCCCTCAGGAAGCCAATACGGAAGTAACTAAAACTGCAATTCATCTGAAATTCCGCTAGTCCTGGCCGCTCCTGCTCCAAAACAGAGCAAATTTCAATTGAGCCCACTGTTAGAATGGCCAACTTTACAGCAGAAAAAAGGTGTTTACAGCCTGACACAAGCAAAGATTTTGGTTAATACAGCTAATATTACCCTTCATGACAACTGTGAGGGGGCGAATATTTTTATAACTCATCCGTTTCCTTTATATTAAGTGATATTAAGTTTGCATAATTAAGGGCGTGGCCACTTGATTGACAGCTAGGTCTCGTTGGTCGCCGTCACGTCACCTCAGCTGAATCCTGCAGATTAGCCACTGAACTCGGCATATTTATCGTATTTCTGTGTTGTTTTATGTGGCTTTACACAGTCAGTTGCCTTTTGGACTTGTTTCCTACAATTATTAGATGGCATGGCATGCTGAGTGCACTTAATTGTGCTCACAAACCATTCACATGGCCTCCGTTTCCCATGTGAGTAAAGTTCTATACTTATATACCATCTCTATACATGTATTTGTTTTATTTAAGATCATTTATCGTTTATATTTATATTTAGAGCTGTAATGCACTCCAGAATCTGTCAGATTGATTAGCTGTGGGCTCTAGATCAGTCATCTGAAGTGTTGTCATACAGTGTTATGCTGGATTTCATCAATAGTCCTGCATTTACTAACACAGACTATATCTGAAGTGTTTGGAAGTAATTCGCGTTTTCCTCCTGTTGAAAAACGTCATAAGAACAATGTTTAGTGGCTCAGTGTGTTACAGCAGTGTTTTTAAAAGACTAAACACTTTATTGATATAGTGCAGGGGTTTCCAAACTTTTCAGCCCGCGACCCCCAAAATAACAATTCCAGTGACTCGCGACCCCCAATATTCTCGGAGGTGGTTATAAATACAGAAACCTTGCATGCAATGACGCAGACACACCAATTAAATTTGTGTCAGTGCTTTAAATGTGCCAGAAAGTATAACCTGATGTTATAAAATCAAAATGCATCTGTCGCTATTGCTGCCTTTAATATAATGTCATAACCCCAGGGGTCGCAATTCAATAGAACTAGTAACTATAAGCTACTATAGTAATTATATAGTATATAGTAACTATAAACGACTATTTTTATTTTCAATATAGTTATGGATAAAATATGTTAATTCTTATGGTTTAATAAAAATAAATAGATTTTTGGAAATCACTAGGCGACCCCCTCTTCATTGCACCGCGACCCCTCAGGGGGTCTCGACCCCCACTTTGAGAACCACTGATATAGTGTACAACCAAGCACAAGTGGTCAGAACACAAACGAGTCGCAGATGATAAAGTATTAAGCGTTTCTCCCAAAGTAAAGTGTGTCTGAGCCAGGTCCAAGCTAAATGCCAGCAGGTGTCTGTAGCTCCGCCCACTCTCCGCCTCTTTGCCCTTGTTTGGTATCCCGCCGTGGGTGTGATGATGCGCGAACAAAATGGTCACGGTTGGCCACGCCTACTTGTGGCTTCTTTTGTGCTCTTCAGAAACCTATGAGTGACGTCACGGATACTACGTCCATATATTTTACAGTCTATGGTTCTAACGTCAGCTGCAGATGTGAATGAATGGTGGAAGAAAGTAGTTCCTAATAAAAAGGGGTTATTAGACTCTCTGTGTTTGATTTTCATATTTATATGCACGATTGTGCCGTTAAACTGTTGTTTAAACGCAATATCACACTCGTAGCAGTGCAATATAGCTGTATATCAGCACTAATGGGAGGCATGTGTTTGCATAGGCATGTTTTATTTCTACTAGAATAAAAGCAATTCTTAAGCAATATTAGTTTTGGATTGTCTCCAGAACAAACCACTGTTATACAATGACTTGCCTAATCACCCTAACTTTACACTAATTACCCTAGTGAGGCCTTTAAATGTCACTTTCAGCTAAATACTTTTACGTTTAGAAATGTGTTGGTAAATAAACAGCAAAAGTAATCGGCATCAGTCACTGAGAAACCCAAATAAATTGACCGCTAGCTAAAATGACATGTGAGTTGATGCGGTGCAAAAAAAGCAAGCGTTGCTGGTTTCCTCCTAGTTGATTCTCCGCGGTTCCTCCATGTCCACAGCGCTGAGATTCACCACAGTAGAGCAGTTTCTCTCAGTGAGGGTTTATTGTCTGCGCTTGAACTCTGTGGTCCTGCCTGCTGTCATTACAGTGGGGTTGAACCGACGGTCTGCTCTGGGCGATGTTGAACCAGCGCTGACATCTCCGCCGACTCAGCAGACTCATTCACACTGACTGACGGAGTCCAGGAGGGTTTTTTTCTGAAATAAAGTCGCATCTGTGACATCGTCTGAGTGTGAAACTGCTGATGCAGAGCGCTTTACTGCGTGTGGATGTGCAGATGTCAACAGAGCTTTCACCTTGCATTATATTTATATATCAGATACATTTATTCAGGGTGTCTTCAATTTCATTCATTCATTCATTTTCTTTTCGGCTTATTCCCTTTACTATTCGAGGCTCTCCACAGCGGAATGAACCACCAACTTATCCAGCATATGTTTCACACAGCAGAACACCCATACACACTCATACACTACGGACAATTTTAGCTTACTCAATTCCCATATAGCGCATGTGCTTGGACTGTGGGGGAAACCGGAGCACCTGGAGGAAACCAATGGCAGCACTGGGAGAACATGCAAACTCCACACAGAAACACCAACTGACCCAGCCATGACTCGAACCTTCTTGCTGTGAGTCATCAGTGCTATCCACTGTGCCACCCTTCAACATAACATCTTTGTGCTCTGGTTTCCCCCTCAGTCCAAACACATGCACTATAAGGGAATATATATATATATATATATATATATGTATCTATATATCAGAGGTCACATTAGACTTTCTCATTGTCCGTCATTTTGACGGAGAGGTTTGTAAAAATTCCGTCATAACCTATTACTGACCGTCAATTAATTTGCATATTTTCTAATCGCTTTTTTCATTCCTATTTTAATAATGAACTTGCACGACGAGCATACAGGCTAAATTATTCATTAATTTATTTAACAGATGAACAATAACTCATAATAAAGCCTTACCTCATATCTTCACTTCCACTTCAGCAGCGTTTGGTAGTTAGGAAACATTTCTCCTAAGGAAGTGATCAGAAATTCAGAAGATCAGGATTTTCTGCACGACGGGCATATATTATTATTATTAATATATTATTATTAGCTAAATTATTCATTTATTTATTTAATAAATGAACAGTAACTCATATCTGCCTTTCCTCATATCTTCCTCCTGCGTCGACCTGAGCTGGGTGCTGGCCTGTGCGTAATCAAGCGCATCAAGAGAGACTGATGCAGAGGCAGTCGTCATTAAATTCTGTGTCGTTGCCTCGGAAAGTTGACTTCTCCTGACAGTTTTAAATTTGTTCTGGAGGCTGAAGCCGCGTTCTGCTGCCACACTGGAGAGTCCTTGCCAGAAGCGACCCGGACTCTACAGATAGATTCGAGCCAGATATGGTTAACAGGAATCGGGCCAGTGGTTTACAGCCGCATCACAAACGCATGGATAACACTCGCCGATGCTGAGTCGGAAGCTGGAACCAGAGGCGCCGAAAGGGCAGCCAAGCTCGGGCCGATTACTACCTGCTATCTGGGTAGCGCCACTTTAGCAGCGTTTTGTAGTCAGGAAACATTTCTTCTAAGGAAGTGATCTGAAGTTTGCTGGATTTTCTGAATGTGGGATTTCCCAGTCTTGCAAGCACTCGTTTCACCGGGAAAATACTGCAGCATGCGCTCCTTCAGCACCAGGGCCGCGGCTTCACCCCTCTGCGTTCGGTAGTGCTCAGCTCACAACGCACTCCAAACCACCTGACCTCCTTGTTGCCGCTTGGTTGGCCCGTAACAACAGCTGTCGGCGACTGAGGATTTTTGTCTGTGTGTTCTTCATCATCGTCCACTGCAGCACTTCCTATTTTTTCACCTTTATTATTAAGGGTGTCACGATCCTCCAAACCTCGATTCGATTACATTTTTGATTCTAAGGTCACGGTTCGATTCGATTTTTGATTATGAATAATTAATTAATTAATTAATAACGAATTAATTATTTGTAGCCTACCGTTTAAACTACCTGACCTGCATGGTCTTTGTTTTACCCATAAATAAATAATACAGTAAATGAATAAATGCAAGTTACACACATAATTACCACCTGTCAATCACTTTTTCTGCGGGACTCGTGAATAGGCAGTGGTCTGTGTCGTTATAATGGTGTCGGTAAAAAAAGGTGCACAAAAAAAACGCGATGCTGGTGTTGTCTATCAGACGAACTCTAATACGTACATAGCAAAACTGTGTTTTTTTTGTCGACAACACGAACGTTGTCAACATAACTCACTGGAAATCCCAGATGCTTCCACACCGGCGACTTCATTGAAAGAGGAGAGGGTTTAAGCTCTGTCGACGGGTCTCCTGCTTCTGCACAGTTTAACAAGCACTTCAACAAGCGTCTTTTTTTTCCCCGCTTGGCAAGCCAAGCTGACGTGACATGGGGGCGTGGCAGCATCGACGATTCTATTTTTTGATTCGATAATCTAAATTAAGCATAAATTTCGATCGATTTCAATTTAAAATTAATTTAAAATCGAAATCTTGACACCCTTATTTATTATTAATATCACCACTATTTGGCCGTTTACAGAAACTTCTCGCACTCAGCTGCGGTGAGATTTTTTTTGTATAATATGGTACTATGACATGACCTTTTTTATTGTGAGTGGACATGACTTTTCTTCTATTCTCGGCTGTTACACGAGCGATACAAGAGCGTGTCTGCAGAGCGACTTTTCTCCACCACATCTATCATGGATCAGCTGTGATCGCCGCTTCTGTTGAGCGAGTGACCAATCATAGAGGTTTAATGTACAAATAATACAATAATAATACAAATATTAAAATACCCGAATTGTTGTGCTGTGAAGTAAAAATATTGGCTGTTTCTCAATATCAAGTATGCAAAGTTCGGACTTGCGCCCTTGGAAGTTCAGACTTGGAAGAACGAACTCCGGAGGACGCAAGTCGGGTACTTCTTCAAATGAAACGGCAGTGTACTTTACAACGTCACTTACCTCACCATGAATTCATTGGTTTCACTGTACATTAAAAATAAAATGATTTATTTACATTAAGCGCGACCCTGTAATTAACATTATATTTACATTATAAATCTACATTTTTGATTTAAGAAAATGTACACAAATTCATATAAATGAAGTGAAATGAGTTATTATACACAGACACGTATCTTTGATTATCAGATTTAATAAACTACAATGGTAATTATTAGGGATGTAACGGTATCAGAATTTCACGGTACGGTAATAGCTCGGTATGAATGTCACGGTACGGTATTTATTGAATCATTTACAGGAAAAAACAAAACTTATGAAAATACTCCAAAAAAGTGCCAAAAGTGTCAATGACATACAAATTAGCCATCTATCTGTAAGCTTTGAAACAGGAACTTCAATTTTAATGACAAAAAATTATTAAACCATGTAAAAAAATAAAGTTTCAATTTAGTATTGTTGAAAACTCATCACATTCAACATTTAATCACACTCAGCCCATCTACCCAGATGAGAGCTCTGCTAGTCGGACTTCTCATCAAGCATCTCCCGCTGGATCTAATCTCACTATATTTATTAAACGGGATATTTCATTTATCTTGTTGTCTTTATCTAACGACATATTCCCTGACTTTGGTCATTGGAATCTAATACTTGTTCTCAGGTAACGTTTTTTGGCAAAAGAGAGGCTGTGTTTCGTATTTTCACTGAAATTGAAAGGAGGCAGTTGTTATCGGCTCCGTTTTGTTATAAATATCCACACAGTGAAGATGACGCTCATCTTATGCAGCACGACGCCTCAACATGTCTGCTGTCTAAGTTGCTAATATTAAAATGAAAATAGGCAGTTCCTTAAATCATGTTTACATTTTATTGTTGAGAAAGTGAAACAAGCCAGGGTGATGTGAATGAAGTTATAAAGTACACTGTTCCCTTTGAAGATTTACCCGTGTCCTCGGTATAATCTGCTTTTCCATATCAAACTGAGAAGAAGAGACTGCAGCCTTGATCAAACTTGCGAAGTCTGAACTTACACGGAGATAATGCAGGACTGAACTGTGTGTTAGGCTACTTAATATTCAGGAAAAGCCCCAATCAGAGAGGCAAACGTCTGCAGCCCCGCTTCCGTTTTCAGATGTCTCCGTTTTCCATCATCCACACTGAGACGGAGCTGCAGTTTTCGGCGCTCGAGAACTCCGGCGTATTGTGGACGGTTGGCGTAACCGTAGCAAAACTTATGCGTTTTCAAACTAAAACGCATTAGTGTAAACAGGGCCTTAGAGTTTTCCAGCTCTTTTCATCCCCGCTTCTAGCAGCACACTCCATTTCCGCATTACTGGATCTGTAGCGACAACAGACCGCAAGGGATGATGGTCAAGCATGGGCTGATGGCAATTGTAGTTTTCGCTATCTCCCGTTCGCTTCATTCGCCTGAGCAAATTTTCTCAGAAGACCTATAGTTTTACCGAGTCATGCGACTTCGGTAATATCGAAAAAAATTAATATTATTTAATATTTTATTAACGGTATTTACAATACCGTTACATCCCTAGTAATTATACAAGTGTAAACACTATAAGAATTAAAGATACACGATAAGAAATAAAGATTACGTCAAACAATTTGGTAAACAAAGACAAACAGCGTACAACACGGTAACATAATTAAAGACAATTATAAAAGGGAATAAAAGAATACTGCCAAAATAACACACCTGAGAACAAATAATAGATTTAACAAGATGTATTAAATATCATGTTTTAACTACAATAGAGTGAGATCCAGCGGTACATCCGAGATGGACAGGCTGAAGTAAAGCTGCTCTCGGCAGGGGAGGTGATTCTGGAGCTCCCGCTGGCAGTCTGGAAGTCCGCATAAGCTGAGGCACATAGTCAAAGATGCACTATTTTTGTAAATAAACTACTGTTTTGGGTTTAAAACAACTACATTCTCACCTGAAAAACTGTTAAAACTTTATTTTGTGACACAGTAAAGGAGTATTTTTAAAACCGTGCGGGTTTTCTCCTCCGCCATTAGCGTTTGCTGGTTTAGCTGCAAAGCATTCTGAGATTCCTGAGCTTCACAAGTTCGCACAAGTCACCTCTCGATGCATCCTTGGCCAAAGGAGCAGACACAAGTACACATCCTGGAATTTTATCTGTACTTGGCAAGATGTGAACTTTGAATTGGAACAGTACTTTGGCGATTGTTGATGACGTTTCACGAGGACACAAGAACGCAAGTACAGACAAGAACACATTGAGAAACAGCCTTTGAATTATGTATGGAAAGCATCATCAATGCATTGTGATGCACCGAGATATCAAATTAAACCAAATCGACATAATCGTAACCGAACCAAGCTGTGAGACCAGTGTAGGTGCACACCTCTATTGCATATACCTTGAAACCATTTTGCTGTCTTAAAACTGACTTTTCCAAACCGTAGTAAACCTTGAAATCGGTTATCGGCCCATGCCTACACAGTATGTTGGTGATTCTCATATTTTGTGTGTTTGTGTGTGTGTTCAGGTGACCTGGCCGCTCTAGGGAACATCAACAGTCTTCATGGTTTACTGGGAGCAGGACCTCTTCTTCTGCCGCAGGGCGTCCCGCTGACACAGAACCAGACCACTCTCAACCCCCTCACCTGCCTGCAGGTACAACACACACCCGAGCGCTTCTATACCGCTAGTTTACACACATCTAACAGCATCGGCATTTCAGCATCCTCATGCTTTTCTGGATCAGAGCATGATAGGAAACTATGTGGTCATTTGCAGGGCACCTAGCATACAAAATCAACTTTTGTAAACTGTTTGGACAGGTAGTAGTGGAGTCACATGCATTGCTCAGGTGTGAGTTTTTCACAGAGTGTCAAACTCTCGATGCTTCTGTGGGCCTCGTCTATCAAATCTGAGCTTTATTCTGTATTCTCTATCGGATTGTGGTCAGGTGATTGGCTGGGCCATTCTACAGCTTGATTTTCTTTCTCTGAAAGCATCTGAGAGTCTCCTCGGCTGTGTTTTGGCTCATTGTCTTGCTGAAATGTCCACCCTGGGTTCATCTTCATCCTCCTGCTGATGCAGATGTTGGCCTGAAGCAGCTGATGTTCATTTACACTGAGGAAGGGCAGAGGCTTGCTGAACTACTGACATATAATCGCAGACATTACAGTAGGCTATTTCCCACTGTCATTAATCTGCAGTTATAATCTAATCATGTTAATGAAAGGTTAGTAAAGAACATTTATACAGTATTTATGCGTGTAAAGCATGTTTTGTGAGTTGCTGCTCATATGATATGTCGTACAGCTTTACTGTAGACATATCCTCGAGTAAAAATTATGTCATCTGAAACTGTCAAACACCTCGCCCTCAAAAAGGGTACACTTTTGGCAGTGGAAACCAAGCGGCAACCTCCCGCTCTCCCTCAGGAAGCCAATACGGAAGTAACTAAACTGCAATTCATCTGAAATTCCGCTAGTCCTGGCCGCTCCTGCTCCAAAACAGAGCAAATTTCAATTGAGCCCACTGTTAGAATGGCCAACTTTACAGCAGAAAAAAAGGTGTTTACAGCCTGAGACAAACAAAGATTTTGGTTAATACAGCTAATATTACCCTTCATGACAACTGTGAGGGGGTGAATATTTTTATAACTCATCTGTTTCCTTTATATTAAGTTATATTAAGTTTGCATAATTAAGGGCGTGGCCACTTGAGTGACAGCTAGGTCTCGTTGGTCGCCGTCACGTCACCTCAGCTGAATCCTGCAGATTAGCCACTGATCTCAGCATATTTATCGTATTTCTGTGTTGTTTTATGTGACTTTACACAGTCAACTGCCTTTTGGACTTGTTTCCTACAATTATTAGATGGCATGGCATGCTGAGGGCACTTAATTGTGCTCACAAACCATTCACATGGCCTCCGTTTCCCATGTGAGTAAAGTTCTATACTTATATACCATCTCTATACATGTATTTGTTTTATTTAAGATCATTTATCGTTTATATTTATATTTAGAGCTGTAATGCACTCCAGAATCTGTCAGATTGATTAGCTGTGGGCTCTAGATCAGTCATCTGAAGCGTTGTCATACAGTGTTATCCTGGATTTCATCAATAGTCCTGCATTTACTAACACAGACTGTATCTGAAGTGTTTGGAAGTAATTTGCGTTTTCCTCCTGTTGAAAAACGTCATAAGAACAATGTTTAGTGGCTCAGTGTATTACAGCAGTGTTTTTAAAAGACTAAACACTTTATTGATATAGTGAACAACCAAGCACAAGTGGTCAGAATACAAACGAGTCGCAGGTGATGAAGTATTAAGCGTCCCAAAGTAAAGTGTGTCTGAACCAGGTCCAAGCTAAATGCCAGCAGGTGTCTGTAGCTCCGCCCACTCTCCGCCTCTTTGCCCTTGTTTGGGATCCCGCCGTGGGTGTGATGATACGCGAACAAAATGGTCACGGTTGGCCACACCTACTTGTGGCTTCTTTTGCGCTCTTTAGAAACCTATGAGTGACGTCACATATATTTACATTACAATATATTTTACATTCTATGGTGGAAACACAAGCCTGATAAAGTTGACTTGTACTGACCCGTACCGTACCTCTGTGGAAACGGGCCATAAATTCCCCCAGCTCGGCCAGACTTGGCTCCAAGTTGTGCGTCTTCGGATGTGGAGCCCTGAATAAAGTTACAAAATAAGTTGTATGCTCCATCATACCATGTGCACCCAAAATGAACATCACCAACACAGCGATGACTAGCGGACACTTCTAGTATAAACCAGCCTTCTGTCGTCATCACGAGTGTTTATTGTTGTTTCTTCTCCCCAGCTGACGATGGCGCCGGCGCTCATGGGAGAAAAGCCCGTAGCGCTGCATGAAACTCCTCCGCCACAGGACGCCGCCGCTCCGCCTCATGATTCCCTGTCGCAGCAGAGAGAGGCGCCAGGGCTGTTCGATCCGTACGGATCCTTCATGGACACCATCTACACCTCCTTCCTGCAGGTGAGTGAGCTTCGACTAAAAAGTGAAACTCAATGTTTTAAAGGGCCATGAAACCCCCTCGTTTCAGCAGGGTGTTTTCACACCTCTACTTTGGAAAAAGTCTGAAAAGTGGGCGTGTCCAGCTCTGTTTAGGGGGAGTGTTGGAGGAACTAAAGTGGGATGGTGTAGGAGTGTCTATTTGGGCACGCCGAGTTATTAGAGTCAAAACACACACACACACACACACACACAGGGGAGAAAGTAACTGTGTTTACATGGACATCTGTAGTTGAATTATTTGGCAAATTATTAAATGGTGGACTTTAACTGCAGTTTGGCTCTTTCATTCAGGGAATTTCATTCATGTCCCTCGCAACAAACGAGATATTTGATTCGAGGAGCTGCTCTAAGCGTGTATTTTTCATGCAATGTTTGATACCGCACGGCGAATGAGAGAAAAAAAACCCTCCGCATTTCCCGGAAACTTACATGCACACGGCAGGTAGTGTCAGAAAGCCGCGTGTGTTATTCCGGTCACTAAATGCGGTGAAAATCCTACACGAGGTTAAAGTTTGGTTGTGGTGCTAACATGTTTACACTCGGTGCAATAGTTAACTTAGTTCGATACGAACAAACTGAATAAACAAAGAGCACTGGTCGCTCACTTACCAAATCTGTAGAGACAGGACAATCACCAGCAACTAGAGCCGCGTCTTTATTAAGAGGAGACTAAAGCGAATCCAGATCTCAGCGTTTGCAGATGAGAACAGCTCTCAGGTAAACAATGTTCCTCCTTAGACACGTAAGTTATTGTTGTCGAGCGTCGCGTACACTGTTAATCCACACGTGACTCCAGCTGAGCTCTCACAGAGAGAAAATGGAAACAAAACTTCACTGCAGCAAACTATAAAAGCAACACTTCACGCTTGTTTTGCCAACACAACGTGGCGTCTCTGTCGTCTAAACACTGTGACAGTAATGAATATTAATGAAGTTGCACAATAGAGCGCGCTGATTGGTTTGAACCAAGCTTTACTCATGCATTAATGCAGCACACTGTAAGACGTAATAAGACACACTCTGGCACAGACGCTCAGTCTACACGCTGGAATACACGCTATTATGTCATGACCGTGACGCAGCTTCAAAAATTCGTTTCAAACCAGAAGTACGAATTTGCTGGAAATAACGCAAAAACAACCAATTTACACTTCTTAGTGAAATATAGGTGTCCTAATAGTGTTTTTAGCAGTGTGGGACACATATAAGACTGTCAACAGCTCAAAAAATGTGTTTTGGTGTTTCGTGACCCTTTAAAAGCACTCTAAAGGACTTATCGTCTCTCTGTGATGGTACCACAAGGCGGCGCTCACTCACCATGAATGAAATGTGCTGTGAAAATAAACATTGCGTTGTTCTTGCAGGTGAGCGAACGCGGCTCCGACTCGAACCCGCTGACCTTCCCAGCGCTCCTCCAGCAGGCTAGCGCTCCTCCGTCTCTGAGCCCACGCCGCGCCTGCTCCGTCCACAACCCTGACTTGTCCCGCCTAGGCCCGGATGTGGCTCAGTCTCCGGCCCGCGGGACGCCCAAACCCAGCGGAGACTCGCCGCCGCCGCCCTGCAGGCCAGCCGGAGCACACGCACTCACAGTAGAGGAGGCCAAAACACACACATCCAAACACTGTGTGTTCAGCAACGGCCTCCGCTCTGAAGGAGGAGAAGAAGAAGAGGAGGAGGATGAGGATGAAGATGCAGGAGTGCAGGAGTATCTGAGTCCCACACAGAGGACGAGCAGAGACGAGGATGAAGATATCAGCCACGCGGAGCAAATCAGGGTCAGTGAGGGCTTCACACTAGCCACATATAATCCATTAAATTGCCTTTTTACATATATTTGTTTTAATTTAGAAGTTTTATTTGCTTTTATTCTGTTTTTTTTTTATAAAAGTATTTATAGATGTCTTGAGAGAATATTTCTGTAAGTTTTTACCAAGCGGCAACCTCCCGCTCTCCCTCAGGAAGCCAATACGGAAGTAACTAAAACTGCAATTCATCTGAAATTCCGCTAGTCCTGGCCGCTCCTGGCTCCATAATAGAGCAAAATTCAATTGAGCCCACTGTTAGAATGGCCAACTTTACAGCAGAAAAAAAGGTGTTTACAGCCTGACACAAACAAAGATTTTGGTTAATACAGCTAATATTACCCTTCATGACAACTGTGAGGGGGTGAATATTTTTATAACTCGTCCGTTTCCTCTATATTAAGTGATATTAAGTTTGCATAATTAAGGGCGTGGCCACTTGAGTGACAGCTAGGTCTCGTTGGTCGCCGTCACGTCACCTCAGCTGAATCCTGCAGATTAGCCACTGATCTCAGCATATTTATCGTATTTCTGTGTTGTTTTATGTGACTTTACACAGTCAGTTGCCTTTTGGACTTGTTTCCTACAATTATTAGATGGCATGGCATGCTGAGGGCACTTAATTGTGCTCACAAACCATTCACATGGCCTCCGTTTCCCATGTGAGTAAAGTTATATACTTATATACCATCTCTATACATGTATTTGTTTTATTTAAGATCATTTATCGTTTATATTTATATTTAGAGCTGTAATGCACTCCAGAATCTGTCAGATTGATTAGCTGCAGGCTCTAGATCAGTCATCTGAAGCGTTGTCATACAGTGTTATGCTGGATTTCATCAATAGTCCTGCATTTACTAACACAGACTATATCTGAAGTGTTTGGAAGTGATTTGCGTTTTCCTCCTGTTGAAAAACGTCATAAGAACAATGTTTAGTGGCTCAGTGTATTACAGCAGTGTTTTTAAAAGTCTAAACACTTTATTGATGTAGTGAACAGCCAAGCACAAGTGTTCAGAACACAAGCGAGTCGCAGGTGGTAAAGTATTAAGCGTTTCTCCCAAAGTAAAGTGTGTCTGAACCAGGTCCAAGCTAAATGCCAGCAGGTGTCTGTAGCTCCGCCCACTCTCCGCCTCTTTGCCCTTGTTTGGTATCCCGCCGTCGGTGTGGTGACGCGCGAACAAAATGGCGGCGGTTGGCCACGCCTGCTTGTGGCTTCTTTTGCGCTCTTTAGAAACCTATGAGTGACGTCACGGACACAACGTCCATATATTTTACAGTCTATGGTTTTTACCAGTGTTTTTGTGCTTTTCTCATTTTATTTTAGTTTTTTTAAATAAATCTTTTTAGCTTCAGATTTAGCTTCATTAAAAATGTTTGAAATAATCTCAGTTCACATGGTCGACTCTTAATCAGAGTATTGTCTTAATCGTATTAAAGTCAGATGATTGGTGTCCATGTAAACGTGCTCTTTGTGTGCTTTAATAACCTGCTGAATTACACACTCTTAATGTGTGTGTGTGTGTGTGTGTGAAGGCTGAAGACGTGCACACAGGATCCAGAAGGGGGCGCAAGAGGAAACAGACGTGAGTTCTTCATCCTCTTCTTCGTTCACTGCAGAGCCTTTACTCCTCTTTCTTATCCCGTCTTCATCTTTCTCCTCATCCTCAGGCTTCAGATGGGTTCAGATCTGCCCGGCGGCATCGACAGCATCATTGAGGAGCCTTCGGCCTCTGCAGTGAGGGAACACACACATTTCACACACCTTCAGCTGTATATGTACATGTGTTTGTGTTGACCTGTGTGTGTGTGTGTGTGTGTGTGTGTGTGTGTGTGTGTGTGTGTGCGCGCAGATCTTGGTGTCCAGATCATCTCGCTCCAGCAGAGGAAAGAGACGCCGCGTCCTGCGCTGAACAACACCAGCACTACATCAGCCACTGTGAAGAGTCACGCCTGTTTGTGTGTGTGTGTGTGTGTGTGTGTGTGTGTCTGAACATCTCTCACTCACTTTGTGTGTGTGTGTGTGTGTGTGTGTGTGTCTGAACATCTCTCACTCACTTTGTGTGTGTGTGTGTGTGTGTGTCTGAATATTGCTTGCTGTCTGTCTCAATGCCTCTTGCTCTATCTGTGTGTCAGTCTCTCTCTCCCCTCTTTGTGTGTGTGTGTGTGTGTCTGAATGTCGCTCACTCTGTCTCGCTCTCGCTCAACCTGTGTGTGTGTCTCTCTGTCTCATTCATTCATTCATTTTCCTTCAGCTTAATCCCTTATTCATCAGGGGTTGCCACAGTGGAATGAACCACCAACTATTCCAGCATATATTTTATACAGCAGATGCCCTTCCAGCTGCAACTTAGTACTGGGAAACACCCATACACAAAATACTCATCCACACTCACCCCGTGTTGGCGTGGGTTTCCTCCAGGTGCTCCGGTTTCCCCCACAGTACAAACACATGTGCTATAGGGGAAATGATAAACTAAACCTGCTGTAGTGAATGAGTGTGTGTGTGTGAATGAGAGCGTATGGGTGTTTCCCAGTACTGGGTTGCAGCTGGAAAGGCATCCGCTGTGTAAAGCATATGCTGGATAAGTTGGTGGTTCAATAAATTGAACTAAATTGAGCTAAATTGAAGGAAAGTGAATGAATTATATTAATATAAATATATTACCATAATATATCAATAACATATTAACAGATTCTTTTCTGAAGAATTATCAGATTTTTTTGGTTTTAGTTTTTTAAGCTCCATTTTCAGCAAAAAAACTTTGACTTAAAATCATTAAACAAAAATTCATCTCATTTTTATGAATATGAATTGTCCAGCAAATAAGTTTTATATGAAATAAAACTAATATAAATTAGTTTTAAACAAATTTTTTTTTTTTATAAAAAATAAAACTAAAATAATTTAGTTTTTTAAATTAACAAAAAACTCAAACATTTAAATGAATTTATGCCCCAAAAAGGCATTAATATTATTATTATTATTACTGCTACTATTTTTATTTTTGCCATTCAATGTTTCTTCATAGCAGAATTTTGGATTTTTTATTTGCTGGAAAACTACCAAAAAAAAAAAGTTCTTCATGAATTACATTTTTCCCCTTACATTTTACCATATATATATATATATATATATATATATATATATATATATATATATATATATATATATATATATATATATATATATATATATATATATATATACACTTTATTTATAGGAATGTTTTATAAATTTGCACCAAACAGAAAAACAAACATAACATCCCCGACACTAATTTCTCTGGTGGCCGAGAGAGCTTCACTTGCTGCAATTTAAGAAAACACATGCAACTACAAAAAACACATAAGAAAACGCTCTGCATAATGCCTGCATCTCACAATGCAAACAAATTTACGATAACGCCTGCATTTTCTCACAACGCAAACAAATTTACGATAACGCCTGCATTCTCACAATGCAAACAAATTTACGATAACGCCTGCATCTCACAATGCAAACAAATTTACGATAACGCCTGCATTTTCTCACAACGCAAACAAATTTACGATAACGCCTGCATTCTCACAACGCAAACAAATTTACGATAACGCCTGCATTCTCACAATGCAAACAAATTTACGATAACGCCTGCATTCTCACAACGCAAACAAATTTACGATAACGCCTGCATTCTCACAACGCAAACAAATTTACGATAACGCCTGCATTTTCTCACAATGCAAACAAATTTACGATAACGCCTGCATTCTCACAACGCAAACAAATTTACGATAACGCCTGCATTCTCACAATGCAAACAAATTTACGATAACGCCTGCATTCTCACAATGCAAACAAATTTACGATAACGCCTGCATTTTCTCACAATGCAAACAAATTTACGATAACGCCTGCATTCTCACAACGCAAACAAATTTACGATAACGCCTGCATTCTCACAACGCAAACAAATTTACGATAACGCCTGCATTTTCTCACAATGCAAACAAATTTACGATAACGCCTGCATTCTCACAATGCAAACAAATTTACGATAACGCTTGCATTTTCTCACAACGCAAACAAATTTACTATAACGCCTGCATTCTCACAATGCAAACAAATTTACGATAACGCCTGCATTCTCACAATGCGAACAAATTTACGATAACGCCTGCCTTCTCACAATGCAAACAAATTTACGATAACGCCTGCATTCTCACAATGCGAACAAATTTACGATAACGCCTGCCTTCTCACAATGCAAACAAATTTACGATAATGCCTGCATTCTCACAATGCAAACAAATTTACGATAACGCCTGCATTCTCACAACGCAAACAAATTTACGATAACGCCTGCATTCTCACAATGCAAACAAATTTACGATAATGCCTGCATTTTCACACAACGCAAACAAATTTACGATAATGCCTGCATTCTCACAATGCAAACAAATTTACGATAACGCCTGCATTCTCACAACGCAAACAAATTTACGATAACGCCTGCATTCTCACAATGCAAACAAATTTACGATAATGCCTGCATTTTCACACAACGCAAACAAATTTACGATAATGCCTGCATTTTCACACAACGCAAACAGATTAATAAAACACGCTGCATTCTCACAACGCAAACAAATTTCAAAAACGCGCAAAAATTGCAGCGCGTTTTAGTAAATTTGTTTGCGTTGTGAAATTGCAGCGCGTTTTTGTAAATTTGTTTGCATTGTGTGAGAATGCTGCGCATTTTCTAATGTTTAATATCAAACCGATGAAGATAAGTTTTCTTAAATTGCAGCACGTTAAGCTCTGTCGGCCGCTGTAAATTTTTCCTGTTGTGGTTTTAACAGAAGAGACACATCGCTGACAGTCTGCAAACATCAGTCCTCATGCGTCACAGCCAGTGCATGCATATGGAGCACACACAACACTAATATAATAATGACTATAAATTCTCCATCTATTTTTACTATCATTTTTCTCTTGGCTCTTTGATTTCCCACAATCCTTCAGTCCTAACCCCTTTCACCAACAGATTGAGAGTCAGTTTTATGCATGACTCTGTGTTGTCTGTGTTTTTTCTGTGTGTGTGTTTGAGAGAGAGAAGCAGGAGTGTGTGTATTGTGTATTTGTAGGTCTGTAGGCTTTAGTCGTGGATCAGGACTGTGTTTCCCAGAGTTCATCAACACAGGCACAAGAATATTACTGAATATTTAAAATGATGATTTAATAATGAGGCTGATTATGCAATTTTACTATTGACTTTCTGTAAATATGTACAGTTTTAGTATTTTATTTTGTACACCTTTTTTAGGAAAACAAAAAAAAAATGATCAATTTGTAAAATATTTCTCCTGCAGGGGAAAACCCGACAGAACCTTTCCTTTCTCATATTCATGTTTGATTTGTAAAGAAAATACTTTGAGATTGTGAACAAGTAGCATTTCCTTTTTATCGGGAGTTGATTTTTTTTCGTTTTATTTAACAAATTAAAATGTTTTAAATGAGATGAGACGTCTACTGCTAGATTATTTGTGTGTGTGTGTGTGTTTTTTTAAAGAAATGTTTACTTGTCCTTAAGGAATATACACTCACTGGCCACTTTATTAGGTACACCTGTCCAGCTGCTTGTTAACGCAAATTTCTAATCAGCCAATCACATGGCAGCAGCTCAATGCATTTAGGCATGTAGACATGATCAAGACGATCTGCTGCAGGTCAAACTGAGCATCAGAATGGGGAAGAAAGGGGATTTAAGTGACTTTGAATGTGGCATGGTTGTTGCTGCCAGACTGAGCATTTCAGAAACTGCTGATCTGGGATTTTCACGCACAACCATCTCTAGGGTTTACAGAGAATGCTCCGACACAGAGGAAATATCCAGTGAGCGGCAGTTCTGTGGGCGCAAATGCCTTGTTGATGAGGTCAGAGGAGAATGGCCAGACTGGTTCCAGCTGATAGAAAGGCAACAGTAACTCAAATAAGCACAAACTGACCCAGCTGGGGCTCGAACCAGCGACCTTCTTGATTGGATATACATATGAGCTTGAATATTGTTGATAAAATTGCTGACGATTAAAACGAAAGCTCTAAAATCAGTGTCTTCATCATCATGATGGGGTGAAAATAAACAGTGAGAAACAACACCATGAGCCGTCATTCTGGAAGCTGTTTATTATCCAGAGAAGCATGTGAAATTCTATATTGAAACTGGTCATCATTTGTGGACTGAACACCACATTAATAATACAATAACGGTTACAAGCAATCTCTCATGAGAACAAGATCAGCACAACACACTGCAAAGAGCCTTTACTCAGAGTTTGTGTCCTGTTTGCAGTCCATATAGCAACAAACTCTTGAATTAAGAAGCATTTTCTGTGTTGTTTTCAGCAATAATGAAGTGAGTTTGTCCTTAAAACAAGCACAATAATCCACCAATGGAGTGGAATAATCTTATTTTACAGAATAAACATTATTTTTCGAACACCATAGGCAGATTATTTAGAACAAACTCACCTCAATACTGCTGAAAACAAGATTATAATTGTTACTAGTCTGAAAAACGCTTCTTGATTTAAGAGTGTTTAGATATTCAGACTAGAATCGAGATGCACACTGAGTGGAAAGCCTGTGTCCTGCAGTGTGCGCCTCTATATTTACACAATGCACGATGGAGGTGCGGGAAAACTCTCTTCGGGTCTTCATTATGTTCAGATTCAGACGTTTGTGAGTTTCAGAGTCTGTGTGAATGATAAAGGGTGAAGCTGTGGTTTGGTCTCCACCTTGGTCTGCTTTTGTGGACGGGAAGCATCTACTTGTTGAGTTTCTTCATCCTCTGGTCCAGCGCTGAGAAGTTTTCCTCCACGGCCAGCAGGTTCTCCTTCATGGTCTGCTGGACCTGCAGTCAGTCAGAGAGAGATGGAGGATGTCATGAGTAAATACACACCTGATCATTCGACAGTAGGAAACGCTCACACTTTACAATAAAGGTAATGCATTTACTAACATCAACTAATACTGAGCCAAACATTTACCACGGTATATGAACATGTTCATTCATACATTTTCTTTTCGCCTTAGTTCCTTTATTAGTCCAGGGTCGCCACAGCAGAATGAACCGCCAACTTATCCAGCATGTGTTTTATGCAGCAGATGCCCTTCCAGCTGCAACCCATCACTGGGAAACACCCATACACACTCATACTCATACACTACGGCAAGGGCGTAGATTTAGGGTGGATGGAGAGGACGTGTCCCCACCAATATCCACCAAATACTGAAATGTCCCCACCAATAAATTAACTCACTTAAAAACAACATTGCGCTCAGTATAAACTGAGACATGCCGAAAGGGTTAAATCACGTTCTCTCCTTGAGTCGCACCGCCCTCAAACACATATGAACATTGTGATTGGCTGTGCCTTTCCCTGCTGTCACGTGAGACGCTGCTTTCAGATACAATGAGCGCCAAAGCAACTGCTCGGGGGGAATTTCCCGATGTGTGTGAGGTGTGTGACACGCACAAGTGAGGATGGCGGTAGCAGAAAAAGGTGGACATAAAGATCGTTTTTCAACGAAAAGTGTAAGTCACATAAGCTGAAGTTCCCTATACTGAGCGAGTTCATCATGATAATGCCGCTATTGCTAGTGTTTTCGCCGCATTTATAGTCAGTTTAACGTTAAAGCAGACTGATATATTATTATTAGAGCTGTGAACCTACACTAGTCTCACGGTTCGGTTCGGTTACGATTATCATGCCATCGATTCGGTTCAATTCGATATTTCGGTGCATCACGGTGCATTGACGGTGCTTTTATATTTTCTTCACAGCAGCATTTCTTGTATTAAAATGTATGAATATATTTATATACTATTTGTAATACAATTTTGTCGTTTAATACAAACAGTCAGATATATAAACTGTAACTTTAAACAAAATGAGCATTTAGCAAATAATATAAACAAATATAAACATCCAGCTCAATTTCTGATCCTTGTCTAGTTCTCTCACACCTCTTTGATTGGTCACACCCTCAACAAAAACGGTTGCGATTGGCTCTTGCGCGCTGCGCTCTTCAGATGAATGATAAGCAGCAGGTGGCAGCGGCGATCTCACAGCTGATGTATGATAGACATGGTGGAGAAAACTCTGCAGACATGCGCTCGTTTCTGTATCCAAACGTAATGCTGTAAAACAGCCGAGAGGAGAAGAAAAGCCACGCCAGCAGGTCAAATGGGCCACTGTGTGTGTGTGTGTGTGTGTGAGAAAGAGAGAGAGAGAGAGACAGAGGCAGAGCGAGCAAGAGAGAGAGAGAGAGAAATGGAGTAGGCTACTTTCATTCTCAAACTCACACAGTGAAATTGTGCACAGTTTATGAGTTTTAAGTAGTTAAAGCGCTGTAAATACTCGCGATCGCCTCCCTCGCAACAGAGCGCTTATGAGGTAAATGACGTCAGTAATAACCGGTTATGATTATTACTGAACCGATACCGAATTGTTCACGTCTGCATCGCAGTGCACCGAAGAATCAATTAATTTTGACACCCCTAATTATTATACAATATTTTCTGAAAACTAACTGCAGAATAAACACCTGTAAAGGTATATGACCCTGCCAGTTCTCCTAATCTCTAGAGTAGGTCAGAATAACTACAATATCTCACAAAATATTGCTCCATCTTTTAATAATACTACATGTTTAACTTGTACAAAAAATGAACGAAAGTGTTTATTAATCTCTCTCTTCATCAGTTCATTAACATTACTTTAACATTACACTTTTAGGCCTGTGGCCAGCTTATTGAAAGGAGAGGTTATTTGTTTTCTGAAAAACTGCACCTTTTATTCATCTGATTAATTATTCCTTCTTATTAATTAAGGTATAAATATTACATTTTAGTGACATATTAAGAACTAATTTGTGCTGGATTATCTTGTTGGATAGTTTGATTATTGGATATTTTTGATGTTTCCTACCATTTTGTCAGATTACTTTATTTACACATGTGCATTTACACTGTAGGTTTCATTACAGTTTCATAAATAATAAAAAAAACTTTAAGTTCTTAGAATAAAGAAGAGTTCAGATGCCAAAAGCTCTAACTGCCATGTAAATGAGCATTTTTCTCAGCCTCTTATATTTATGTTCAGTTATTTACTTTAAGGGCAATGAAAAGAACGCATTCGTCACTATAAAAGTTAAATCCTCACACAGAAGTTGGAGAAAATGCTCATTTTAGAAGCAAATATTAAATGGCATATAGAGGTTTTTGCATCTGAACTCTTCAAATATAAAAGTCTGAAAAAAGTTTTCTTTGGGAAATCTGTTAAAACTTGATTTAAATTAAAAACTGAAGCCTATAGGCAAATAAACAACTGGCCAGCGCATGATTCAACCTTCCTCAGTGAGAATTTGGCCATTTGAATGATAAGATAAATTCAAATATAATAATAATAATCAAACTTTTGGTCTTTCAAACCACCTGAAGCTCCTTGGGTAAGCGCCTGACTATTTAATTTAACTTAATAAATTGTATAAAGAGAGGATTAATTATTAATATATTTGAATAGCAGTTAAATAATTAATATATATATATATATATATATATATATATATATATATATATATATATACACACACACACACACACACACACACACACACACGTGCACGCAAACATAGACAGACAGACACATGCAGAAGCACACACAAACACACACACACACACACACACACACACACACACACACACACACACACACACACACACACACACACACACACACACACACACACACACACATATAACTGCTATATATATATATATATATATATATATATATATATATATATGTATATATATACTCAAGCCCAGTCACCAGACATCAACATTATTGAGCATGATGAAGGAGGAGGTGTTAAAGATGAACACAAAGACTCTTGATGAGCTCTGGGATCCTGCTGAACGCTTTCTTCTTCATTCCAGATGACTTTATTAATCAGTGATGTGAGTCATGTCAGAGATGTATGGATGCAGTCCTGCAAGCTCATGATGGAGTCAGACACAATATTCATTCTGTCTCCACTGCAGCAGGACTTTAAACAGAAATAATATCCAGTATAGAATATAGTCATGAGACTTTAGTCAGAGCTTACTGTCCTAATGAAATCATTAATAATCAAGACATGATCAGATTTTATTGAGCTCAAATAAGCAAAATCTAGAGGCCTTCACCTTTCATATGAGCCACTTGTCATACCAAACGATCAACTAGATATCAAGTTATTAGTTATATTAATTAATATATTATAATTAATATATTAATTATCCTAAAACTTGGATAGGCGACAAGACTTTTGTCAGGGAGTGTGTGTGTTTACAAATGAAGGATTGAGTGTGTTTAAAAGTAAAGGATTGTTTGTGTATGTGTGTGTGACCTGTGTCAGGAGTGTGCTGTTGTCCTTCAGTGAGTTGTTGATCATCTGCTGCGTCGTGTCCAGGTGAGTCAGGAGCTGCCCAAACTGCATCGCTAAAAACACACAAACACACACACACACATCTTAACACACATACACTGCACTCTGTTTACATATTAACAGTAATAATAATAATAATAATAGTAGTAATGATAATAATAATAATAGTAGTGATCATAATAATAATAATAATAATAATAATAATAATAGAAGTAATAATAATAATAATAGCAGTAGTGATAATAATAATAGTAGTGATAATATTAATAATAAAAATAATAATAGTAGTGATAATAATAATAATAGTAGTGATAATATTAATAATAAAAATAATAATAGTAGTGATAATAATAATAATAGTAGTGATAATATTAATAATAATATTAATAGTAGTGATCATAATAATAGTAATAGTGATAATATTAATAATAATAATAGTAGTGATAATAATAATAATAGAAGTAGTAATAATAACAATAGTAGTAATAATAGTGGTAGTAATAATAATATAAATATTAATGGTAGTAGTTATAATAATAATAATAATAATAATAATAATAATAGTAATAATAATAACATTAGTAATATTAATAATAATAATAATAGTGATAATAACAATAGTGATACTAATAATAATAGTAATAATAACAGTAATAATAATAATAATAATAATATAATCATTTAAAAATATATATGATTATTAATAACTATATAAAACACAGTAAATATGTTTATAGAAGTACATAAAGTGAAATAAAGTCATATTTCATGTAGCAATATTAGTCTTCTTAAATAACCAATCAAATAAAGAGCAGAGAATCAGGTGATCTTGCAAACAATATTTTGTGTTATGCTATTACATCCATAATTTAGATATTCTTTTTAATCATTAAAGTATTTGACTCCCAGACCTTATAGCAGCTGTAGTACTGATGTGTATGATGCAGTAATACTGCTGTAAACACAGTGTTACCCTGCTCATGCAGCTCTCGGACCGCAGTCAGTCTCTGCACCACCTGCGGGAGAGAAGTGGCCATCGCATCCCACTTCTGCACCACATCATACAGCTGAGACACCTGCACACACACACACACACGTGCATGCAAACATAGACAGACAGACACATGCAGAAGCATACACAAACACACACAAGATTGGGAAATTTATAATTAAAATTTATTTGGTCACAACTGTACTCATGACAGTTTAAAACAATTATTAGTGTCTAATGTTTATATCTCCCTTTTAAATTAATAGTTTTAAATTAATTGTAATTATACGTATTAAAAATCTTAATATACGTTTAATAAACAGGAAAAATCAAGAGAAACACACAAAAATATTACATTTATTTTCAAACAGTGTAGTTTATAATTTTTTTTATTGCAATAACAACTCTTGAATTTAAATGTATTATATCTCGATTCCTAAAGATGTTCGTCGTATATATCTGTTCAATAAACTGTTCTGCTTAAAAGCACCAAAATATATAGTCAATATTTACTGAGAAATGGATAAAAATAGTCATTTTTAAAATGGGGTGTGCTCAATTGTGCTGTGAAACGTTTGTTCATCATCATCATCTGGACTCCACACTTACTTTACTCTGAGTCTCTGCGTCCTCCATCGTCGCCTTGTGTTTGGCAATTTCATTCATCTTCCCCAAAACACTCTGGAAGCAGTCAGAAAACAAGCGTTTAGTGTCCAATACTGACTCTAGATTTACACTACACAATAACGACATTAAAGGTTCATCTAAAACTCTCTGGAAGCACAAAATCAGTCAAGCTGCAGCGGTATGTGTGTGGGAAAAGTCAAACAAATAGATTTTTATTTTATGCCAAAAATCATAAGACTATTAAATACAGATCAATCTCATTTAAGACACTTTGTAAATTCTCTGATATTGATATATTATAAACATATCAAAACCAAGCGGCAACCTCCCGCTCTCCCTCGGGAAGCCAATAAGGAAGCAACTGAAACTGCAATTCATCCAAATGGAGCATTTCAATATGGAGCAAATTTCAATTGAGCCCACTGTTAGAATGGCCAGCTTTACAGCAGAAAAAAAGGTGTTTACAGCCTGGTACAAAGAGCAATTTCGGTTCATACAGCTAATATTACCCTTCATGACAACTGTGAGGGGGTGAATATTTTTATAACTCAATGGTTTCCTCTATATTAAGTGATATTAAGTTTGCATAATTAAGGGCGTGGCCACTTGAGTGACAGCTAGGTCTCGTTGGTCGCCGTCACGTCACCTCAGCTGAATCCTGCAGGTTAGCCGCTGATTTCGTCATATTTATCGTATTTCTGTGTTGTTTTATGTGGCTTTACACAGTCAGTTGCCTTTTGGACTTGTTTCCTACAATTATTAGATGGCATGGCATGCTGAGTGCACTTAATTGTGCTCACAAACCATTCACGTGGCCTCCGTTTCACATGTAAGTAAAGATGTATACCATCTCTTTAAATGTATTTGTTTTATTTAGGATCATTTATAACGTTTTTTTTAGAGCTGTAATGCACTCCAGAATCTGTCAGATTGATTAGCTGTGGGCTCTAGATCAGTCATCTGAAGCGTTGTCATACAGTGTTATGCTGGATTTCATCAATAGTCTTACATTTACTAACACAGACTATATCTGAAGTGTTTGGAAGTAATTCGCGTTTTCCTCCTGTTGAAAAACGTCATAAGAACAATGTTTAGTGGCTCAGTGTATTACAGCAGTATTTTTAAAAGGCTAAACACTTTATTGATGTAGTGAACAACCAAACACATGTGTTCATAACACAAACAAGTTGCAGGTATTAAGCGTTCTCCCAAAGTAACGTCTGTTTAAGCCAGGTGTCTGTAGCTCCGCCCACTCTCCGCCTCTTTGCCCTTGTTTGGTATCCCGCCGTGGGTGCGATGACGGGCGGACAAAAAGGCGACGGTTGGCCACGCCTACTTGTGGCTTCTTTTGCAGTGTTCAGAAACCTATGGTCGACGTCACGGACACTACGTCCATATATTTTACAGTCTATGATCAAAACTCAATTTTTGTTGAGTACTGTGCACTGCTAAAAACCTAATTCCTTCAACGTTAAAGATGATTTTCTCAATATTTAGATTTGTTTAAAACCCTCAGAATCCAGATCGTCTAATAATTGCATTTCAGCTAAATATTATCCACCCTAACAGACCAAACGTCAATGGAAAGATGATTTATTCAGCCCAGAAATCTCAACTTCAGAAGATTTACGACTGCTTATGCGGTCCAGAGTCACATTTCAAAAATAAATAAATGATAATAACAACAACAATAGGTAATATTATATTTATTAGATAGACTTTTTGATTGTCTTTGACTCGTTGGATAAAAATGCTGCTTTATTCGTTATGTTTTTTAGCAATATTCCATTTTTGTGCACAAATCTATTTCACAACTTTAGACGGAAAACAGCTTTTGAATTACTTACTGGGATGGAACCCTGGAATGTTATAAGACTGCCTAATAAAGGCTTAATCAGTGTGATCTGCGTATGTGTGTGTGTTTCACCTGTAGTCTGGCCTCCACCTGGTCCAGTGTAGCAGCGTCCAGAGCACTGACCCGCGCCTGCAGCAGCTCTAAAGTCTCCTATGGACACAGATCAACACCGCATGTTATCACGGCCATCACAGCAGATGTCACCTCACTTACAAATGTGTGTGTTGGGTTTTGTTGTAGGTTTTGTTGGTTGCACAGCAGCTCGTGTGCATTTGCCAGTCTTTTACAGTATCATGCATTAATAATAATAGATGTGTCCATCAGTGGAGATGTTGATCAGTGCTTTACCGTCAGACTGGAGCCCTGAACCCCGGAGCTGAGCGGCCCCTGAAAACACACACACACAGTCAGAAAAATCAATCAGTTCATTAAAATATAAATAAATAAATAAATAAATAAAACTTTACTGAAGCAAAGAGAAAAATAAGAGTCAAATTAAAAGTCTAATACATGAAATCTAAAAACGTACATTTTCCCCAGACGTAAATATAAATATGTGTGTTTGTATGTACGTACAGTATATATCACTGTATATACTGCACAATGCAATTTGTACAGTAATATTTTCTTTGTCTTTTAGTGGATATATTAAATAAGAGACCTGCTGTAGCTTTGTTTACTAAACAAGTGGTTCTACCTGGATTTGGGTTATTATTATTATAAGCCCCTGTGGGAATATACATTTAGGGTGCTTTCACACCTGTGAATCGATTCAGTTGTTCTGAAACAGAGATTACAGTTGTTACATTGTTGCTCTTTGCTCTTGGAGCGGTTCGCTTTCACACGGCAAAGTTTCTAATCGGACCAAAAGAGCTAAAATAAGTCACGTGTGAGTAAACTCTCCTTACATTGGTCAGAGTGTCAGGGTTTATTTTGCAGCGTCCCGCTCAGCTGTCAGGAGAGGTGGTGGTTTGGTGGTGATTAACAGGGTGTATGCGCGCAACGTGTCTGAGGAGAGATGCGGTGGGGAGGAGTGAGAAGGGTGCGCAACGATACCTATTTGAGGACCGGGAGGGAGACGTGAGATTACCGGGAGATCATCACTCGTTTGCGGGCATCCGGAGACTCGCGAAACTTCCCGCCATACTCATAATTCTCTCTTCATATAGCCGTAAGCCTATTACATATCCACAAACACTGTGATATAACCGCGCTCGGATCGGATCGCTTTCTCACTGCAATCGATCCGCTCCAGGGTTCGTTTCAATCGAGCCGAGACCACCTCATTCAAGCGATCTCGAAGCGATTACTTTGGCGCGGAACAGAGCGCGATTGCCCTGTTCACATATGCCAAACGAACCGCGCTAACTGGGCAAACGAGACACGTTCCGAAACAAAAGTGTAGGTGTGAAAGCACCCTTATATAACCTGGTTCCAAATTAACAATAATCTATATCTATATCCATATATATATATATATATCTATATCTATATCCATATATATATATATATATATATATATATCTATATCCATATATATATCTATATCTATATCTATATCCATATATATATATATATATATATATATATATAATGTTATATTCTTTGGTTTTTAATTAGCTTATCTCATTCAAAACTTTGGCTAAGGTATGGCAAAGAAAATAATTTAGTTATTATGTTTAAAAATTTACTAAAACATTCTATGAAACAGGAATCCGGGAAGTATTTAAAAATTAAAAAACTGGGCTGATCATTTTCTCTGTAACTATATATACATTACTATATGTATATCTGTTCATATTGCACAGGCCTCAGTCCAGTAAGTGTTTTTAGACTAAACTCATAGTGTTTTTGGCTCACCCGTTTGTCTGACCCAGACCCCACCGCAGTCTCCAGCTCTGCTAGACGTCTCTCCAGCTCTGCTACCTGCAACACACACAAGGGTGAAAACAGTGCTGCAACAGTGTTTTTGTATTGCGACGCAGTTCCTAGAGAAACTGAATATTAAATAAGAAAACAGTGGGCGTGGCTTGTTTTTTCTACTGCGAGCTGATTGGGTGTAGTAAAGTAGGCGTTTCATTCAGAAAGATAGGGAAAAGGGCTTGGGTAGAGTTACGCCACATTCACACGGGGCATCAGCGTCAATGCTTGACTGAAGGCGTGTCTGAAGTTGGGGCTGACGCGATCGTCATAGCAGCGTCAGCCAATGAAATTCAGTCAGCAATAGGCCACTGTCTAGCTGGTGTATTTGCATACAGCGATCTGATTTGCTGACGCTTCTGTTGGCGCTTGAAAAGTTGAGCAAGTCCCAACTTCTGCAGTGAGCAACGCCTCTGAAGCGGCGCCGACGGATCCACAATGCAGTTCGGCAACACCTGACGTCACCTATTCAAAGTAAAGGCGAAGCGTTGACACTGACGCCCTGTGTGAATGGGGCGTTACATTCATATAGCTCTTTTCTGAACACTCAAAGCGCTGTACACATTGGAGCGAATCTCCTCATTCACCACCAGGGTGCAGCATCCAACTGGATGGCGAGACAGCCATTGAGCCAGATCACACACCAGCTGATTGGTGGAGAGGAGACAGAGTGATAAAGCCAGTTATGATGTTAGGAGGCTAATGATGGCTATGTTAGGAGGCCATGATGGACTGAGGCCAGTGGGCAGATTTGGCCAGGATACCGGGGTGAAACCCCTACTATTTTTAAGGATATCCTGGGATTTTTAATGACCACAGAGAGTCGGGACCTCAGTTTAATGTCTCATCAGAAAGACGGCGCTCACTGAGCAGTATAGAGTCCCCGTCACTATACTGGGGCGTTAAGCCTGGTTTATACTTCTGCGTCAAGTGACCGGCGTAACCCTTCTGCGCGCTGTCTCTCTTGGTCTGCATTAACACTTCCGAAACGCTAGTTGGCAGTGAGGTGTAAATGTGTCTCTGTGTCAAACTCAAACTCGCTCATTTTGAGGCAGGAACCGGCGGAGGTGCAACAACTTTAACCATCAGGTAAACACAAAACAAAACTCTCCATCCGGAGCTCCTTCACGGGACTCCACACTTGTACTCTCAAGTCGCTCGCACGGCTCTCGGTCCGGCCCAGACTCGTCAGCGCTACCAAGCCGACCAAACACAGAGCTTGCGCTACACGTCGTTTTTGAGAGGTGCATGTCAGCGATGCCGACGTCCACGGCGTAGGGCTATGCGTCAGCGCTGTAGCATACGCGTGCGCTTGACGCAGAAGTATAAATCAGCCTTTAGGACCCACAAAGACCACAGGTTGGGCGCCCCCTGCTGGTCTCAATGACACCACTTACGGCAGCAACCTAGCTTTCCCATGTGGTCTCCCATCCAGGTACTGACCGGGCGCAGCCCTGCTTAACTTCAGTGACCATGTGAGAGTTGCAGAGCAAAATCAATACAGTTAGTTTGATTTCAAATACTTTAATTTGTTACGTTTCTTAGTTACTACATCATTAAAATCATTTTACATGTACCCACAGACGATTATTATGTGCAGAAATAGCAATTGGTAATTAATCATGCTGGACGTCTAATGAAAGTCGTACCTTTGCAGATTCAGTGAACTTCTCCTGCTCGGGTCGACTGTGGAGCTCATAGAGAATCACTCCGTCTGGGCCTTTGGGTGCTGCGGTTTTCCCATCCGCACCCGCTCCGCTCCGGACGCCCCGCGCCACCTCCAGCTGCGTCAGCAACCGCCTGAACACACACACACACACACACACATACACTTATACACACCTTCAAGCAACTAACACAATCTTCCAAGTCTACTACTAAATGCTTACATTCATCCATGGTTAAAATCACTAAAATAAGCAGGCGCATCACCCTCTGCTGCATTCACAGCTCTGGGCCCGATTGCACGAACATAAGAAGCTGAATGGTATTAATGCACATTAACTGGAAAAGTTGGCGGTTCATTCCGCTGCTGCGACCCCTGATTAAAAAAGGGACTAAGCCGAAAAGAAAATGAGTAAATAAACGATTAAATATATATTTTCTGCCATTACAAACATTCTCTCGCGCACACATGGTGGTCAGACTGCGCACCCCAGTTTTGGAACCGCTGATCTAAAGTGCTGTTCCATCACATGGTAATGTCAATGATGTGTGTGGCCCCTAATGTTTTGTGAATATGCTCACTGATTAGCTAAAGCGGAAAATGATGGGGTTTAGACTGACTTGGCGAGCGCTCCATCAGGGTCGGTGAGGTTGATGTGGGCGTCGGGTCCGAGCAGAGAGTCCAGATGAGCTGAAACCAGCTGCTGTTTGAGCTGCGCCGCCTGCTGAGCCAGAGCCACCGGCGTCAAACGCTCCTCCGCACCGCTCTCTTTAGTGCTCGTCTGCACACACACACACACACACACACACACACACACACACACACACACACACACACACACACACACACACACACACACATACAATATTAATAATTTTATATTTTATACCCAATCATAATAACTTAATTTTAATAACTCATCTCTAATAACTGATTTCTTTTCTCTTTTTCATGATGACAGTAAATGTTATTAGGCTAGATATTCTTTAAGACACTAGTATTCAGCTTAAAGTGACATTTAAAGACTTCACTAGGGTAATTAGGGTAAAGTTAGGGTAATTAGGCAAGTCATTGTATAACAGTGGTTTGTTATATATATTTGTCATTATTTCACAGAAGGACAAATCATTTTGTTGTCAACTGAGAAAATGTAAAATCAAATGTAAAAAAAAAAATAATTTAGTCAATACAAAAAACATAATAAATAAAAAATAGAAACTATATAGATAACATAACATAATCAATAACAAATAAGAAAAACAAATAATAAAGGGCGATTAATATAAATGAACATTTAATGATAAATGTATATTAAAGCAATGAAAAAATCCATAAAATAACAACAAATTAGAAATATAGCTTAATAAATAGCATAACAAATAGCAAGAAAAAATTATAAAATACATAATAATTTCCTATTAATATTAAATCAAGTCAATAATACTGTATACGTCCATATTTTTCAAATAATAAATGTGTTTCAAAATAAGTATAAATATCAATAAATGTCTATTAATATTAAATAGACATTTTATAATAAATGCCATATTTTTAAATAATAAATTAATATTAAAATAATGATAAATATCAATAGAATATTAACATAAATGTTTATTAATATTAAATGGACATTTCATAATAAATATAATAAAATATTCAATAATATTAAAATAATCATAAATATTAATAACATAACATAACAAAAGTATATGAATGTTAAATTGACATTTAATAATTAATATAATAAAAATTAATATTAAAAAATTATAAATATTAACAGCATATTAAAACTATTGTCTATTAATATTAAATAGACATTTAATAATAAATGACATTTTTTAATAATATTAATAAATTAATGTTAAAATAATCATAAATATCAATAACAACAAATGTATATGAATGTTAAATTGACATTTAATAATAAATATAATAAAAGATTTAATTCATATTCAAATAATCATAAATATTTATAAAATAAAATAATAAATGCATATTAATTGGACATTTAATAACAAATGTAATTTTAATATAATTAATATTAAAATAATCATAAATACCAATAGAACATTAAAATAAATGTTTATTAATATTAAATGGTCATTTAATAATATATGTCAATTTTTATAATTCATTAATATTAAAATAATAATACATATCAATAAAATAACATAACAAATGAAAATTAATATTAAATAAATATATGATAATAAATGTAATTTTTTTTATAATACAATAATATTAAATTAATCATGAATATAAATAGAATATTAAAATAAGTGGACAATTAATAATAAATTTTAAACATTTTATTCATAGACAACTACCCCTTTAATGAGTCCTCAATAAATCAATGTTTTTTTTTCTCAAACACTGTATGTTAGTGTACTGAATGTAAATGTGGGAGGAAGACTAGAACTAAATGTTTGAGTTCTGACCTGAATTTTCTCCACATCCTGGCAGAGCTCGTGGATCTCATTAACCAGCCGCTGATATTTCTGCTGAGGAGTTTCCTTTACGCCGCAGCCTTCAGCTAACTGCAGGACCAGAGCAGATAAATCAGGACAAATGCTGAGAAACTACAGCAAACTAAACCAATCATGATGACAAACGAGATTCACTCACCAGCTCATAGTCTCCAGACTCATAGCCCACTCGCCGATTCTTACTGATGCGGTCTGAGAAATCTGCACAAAAGCACACACAGTATTGGTATAAGTATCACTGAGATGCTATTATAGTTTATTATAAAATTTGGTTTAATTTTTCTTAATTCTTTTAATATTTGATAAACATTTTATTATTATTATTTGTGTTGTTTCATACATACATGCAGCTGATGTCAGAATTATTCACCCTCCTTTGAGTTTGTTTTTATTTATTTCCCAAATGCTGTTTATCAGATTCAGGAAATTTTCACAGTATGTCTGATAATATTTTTTTCTTCTGGAGAAAGTCTTATCTGTTTTATTTCGGTTAGAATAAAAGCTGTTTTAAATTTCTTTAAGCCCATTTTAAGATTAATATTATTAGCCCCCTTAAGCAATACTACTTTTGGATTGTCTACAAAACAAACCACTGTTATACAATAACTTGCCTAACTTTAACCTAGTGAAGCCTTTAAATGCCACTTTAAGCTGAATAAAATAGTCTTGAAGAATATCTAGTCTAATATTATTTACTGTCATCATGACAAAGATAAAATAAATCAGCTATTAGAGATGAGTTATTAAAACTATTATGATTAGAAATGTGCTGAAAACATCTGCTCTCCGTTAAACAGAGATTAGGGGAAAAATATAGCGGGTGCTAATAATTCTGACTCCAACTGTACATTCCCCAGAATGCTGAAATGAGAATAAAAGCATAAATATCTGCCTTATAACAGAAGTGCTGGTAGACATATGCCCACTCACCCAAACCTTTAGCGCTGACGTGTTTGTCTTTAAACTTGTCATATGCGGCGTTGGGATTGACGACGATGCGCTCCACACTGTCACTGCACAGCTCCTCCTGCAGGACGAGTTATAAACCAATCACAGAATAAACACACGCATGCACACCCACACACACACACACACCACACGCATGCAGAGTTTACACGCGGCGCTGATTAAAAGGACACGCATATAGAGAGGCTGCCGATTGGCTGATTGTTAAGCCCCTCCCAGATATGGGGCTATGGCTGATTTATACGTGCGTGCCGTGATCACACTAATGCAAGATGATTTAATATGATTTAATTCACTCCAACAGAAACAAAGGGAACACTTCACACTGTACAAAATATGTGTAAATAAACAGTTTCCCATATTAGGTGATTCATGTTTATGAAAAGATAAAACATAAAATTAAAAATGTATATGATAAAAATTAAAGCTTATTGCAAAACCACAACCATCTGATATTTCTAGATCATGAACTATCTTGTATACATCTAGATATTTCTAATCATAAACTTGCTTTTCTTGTATACATCTAGATATTTCTAGATCATGAACTGTCTTTTATACATCTAGATATTTCTAGATCATGAGCTATCTTGTATACATCTAGATATTTCTAGATCATGAACTATCTTGTATACATCTAGATTTTTCTAGATCATAAACTATCTTGTCTTGTATACATCTAGATATTTCTAGATCATAAACTATCTTGTATACATCTAGATATTTCTAGATCATGAACTATCTTGTATACATCTAGATATTTCTAGATCATGAACTATCTTGTATACATCTAGATATTTCTAGATCATAAACTATCTTGTCTTGTATACATCTAGATATTTCTAGATCATAAACTATCTTGTATACATCTAGATATTTCTAGATCATGAACTATCTTGTATACATCTAGATATTTCTAGATCATGAACTATCTTGTATACATCTAGATATTTCTAGATCATGAACTATCTTGTATACATCTAGATATTTCTAATCATAAACTTGCTTTTCTTGTATACATCTAGATATTTCTAGATCATAAACTATCTTGTATACATCTAGATATTTCTAGATCATAAACTAGCTTGTCTTGTATACATCTAGATATTTCTAGATCATGAACTATCTTGTATACATCTAGATATTTCTAGATCATGAACTATCTTGTATACATCTAGATATTTCTAGATCATGAACTATCTTGTATACATCTAGATATTTCTAGATCATGAACTATCTTGTCTTGTTAACATCTAGATATTTCTATATCATAAACTAGCTTGTCTTGTATACATCTAGATATTTCTAGATCAAAAACTATCTTGTCTTGTATACATCTAGATATTTCTAGATCATGAACTATCTTGTCTTGTATACATCTAGATATTTCTAGATCATGAACTATCTTGTATACATCTAGATTTTTCTAGATCATGAACTATCTTGTCTTGTATACATCTAGATATTTCTAGATCATGAACTATCTTGTCTTGTATACATCTAGATATTTCTAGATCATGAACTATCTTGTATACATCTAGATTTTTCTAGATCATGAACTATCTTGTCTTGTATACATCTAGATATTTCTAGATCAAAAACTATCTTGTCTTGTATACATCTAGATATTTCTAGATCATGAACTATCTTGTCTTGTATACATCTAGATATTTCTAGATCATGAACTATCTTGTATACATCTAGATTTTTCTAGATCATGAACTATCTTGTCTTGTATACATCTAGATATTTCTAGATCATGAACTATCTTGTATACATCTAGATATTTCTAGATCATGAACTATCTTGTATACATCTAGATATTTCTAGATCATGAACTATCTTGTCTTGTTAACATCTAGATATTTCTAGATCATGAACTATCTTGTATACATCTAGATATTTCTAGATCATAAACTATCTTGTCTTGCTAACATCTAGATATTTCTAGATCATGAACTATCTTGTATACATCTAGACATTTCTAGATCATGAACTATCTTGTCTTGCTAACATCTAGATATTTCTAGATCATGAACTATCTTGTATACATCTAGATATTTCTAGATCATGAACTATCTTGTATACATCTAGATATTTCTAGATCATGAACTATCTTGTATACATCTAGATATTTCTAGATCATGAACTATCTTGTATACATCTAGATATTTCTAGATCATGAACTATCTTGTCTTGTTAACATCTAGATATTTCTATATCATAAACTAGCTTGTCTTGTATACATCTAGATATTTCTAGATCATGAACTATCTTGTCTTGTATACATCTAGATATTTCTAGATCATGAACTATCTTGTATACATCTAGATTTTTCTAGATCATAAACTATCTTGTCTTGTATACATCTAGATATTTCTAGATCATGAACTATCTTGTATACATCTAGATATTTCTAGATCATGAACTATCTTGTATACATCTAGATATTTCTAGATCATGAACTATCTTGTCTTGTTAACATCTAGATATTTCTAGATCATGAACTATCTTGTATACATCTAGATATTTCTAGATCATAAACTATCTTGTCTTGCTAACATCTAGATATTTCTAGATCATGAACTATCTTGTATACATCTAGACATTTCTAGATCATGAACTATCTTGTCTTGCTAACATCTAGATATTTCTAGATCATGAACTATCTTGTATACATCTAGATATTTCTAGATCATGAACTATCTTGTATACATCTAGATATTTCTAGATCATGAACTATCTTGTATACATCTAGATATTTCTAGATCATGAACTATCTTGTATACATCTAGATATTTCTAGATCATGAACTATCTTGTCTTGTTAACATCTAGATATTTCTATATCATAAACTAGCTTGTCTTGTATACATCTAGATATTTCTAGATCATGAACTATCTTGTCTTGTATACATCTAGATATTTCTAGATCATGAACTATCTTGTATACATCTAGATTTTTCTAGATCATAAACTATCTTGTCTTGTATACATCTAGATATTTCTAGATCATGAACTATCTTGTATACATCTAGATATTTCTAGATCATGAACTATCTTGTATACATCTAGATATTTCTAGATCATGAACTATCTTGTCTTGTTAACATCTAGATATTTCTAGATCATGAACTATCTTGTATACATCTAGATATTTCTAGATCATAAACTATCTTGTCTTGCTAACATCTAGATATTTCTAGATCATGAACTATCTTGTATACATCTAGACATTTCTAGATCATGAACTATCTTGTCTTGCTAACATCTAGATATTTCTAGATCATGAACTATCTTGTATACATCTAGATATTTCTAGATCATAAAAATTTTGTCCATCTAGATATTTAAACTATCATGTTAAATTATCTTGTGTATTAAAACACCAATAATTGTTAAACTGCAGTGATGAATTTTCAACAACAAAATTTGACAGCGCAAAGATAAACAAGATAAAGAAGAACAGAAAACACCAGGTGAACCACAAAATCCGGAACCTGTTAATTTATGGATATTTTATACAGTGTAATTTATGTCATAATTCACAATATTAATTACTCGCTTATAACCTGCCAATAAAAATTATATGAACTGTTTATTAGCTCTTATAAAGTAGGATCTAATTCTGCATCAATAATCCTTCCAAAAACCTAAACACAACTTCTACTGTACTAACTATTAACAAGCAGCTGATTAGACGTTTAGTAAACTAGTAGTGTTAGTTAATGGTCTGTTAATATTGTGAATTGTGACCTGAACTAAAGTGTTACCGAATCATGGCATCATGGATGAGCGTGTCTGATTTTATTACATTTATTTGATTATTTCAAAAAGAAGAGATTCAATAGAGTTAATAAGCAAGCATCATCTAAAACAGGGGTTCCCAAACGTTTCAGCCTATGACCCCCAAAATTACAATGCTCATGACCCGCCACCCTCATCCTCCATATTCAGTAGTGGCATGTTTTTATTTTTATTGTATACGAGTGCTGTAAAGGTTTCAGAAAGTTTAACCTGGTGCCATAAACTCAAAGTGTTGTGTCTTTAATATAAAGTAATCACCCCAGGGGTCACAAAAAAAAAAAGAAAAAAAAAATCGAAAGGCTGATGGCTTTTTAATTGCATGTTGTTTTTTTCAGTGTAACTATTAACTACACATTTTTTTCTTCTGTCAGTTATGGATAAAATATGGTAATTCTAATAGTTAATAGAGTAAATTTGTGCAGCAAATCAGCCTATTAGAATGCCTTCTGATGGATCATGTGACTGGAGTAATGACGCTCAAAATTCAGCTTTAAAATAACAGGACTAAATGACATTATACAATACATTCAAATAAAAAAACATATTAAAAATAGGGCTGGGCGGTGTCGAGCAGTTTGTATCATACGACTGCGATGGATGATGGCATCGTCATCATAGGCGGCAAATTAATTATTTATGTAAGTAATGAATGAATTAACTACTTGTAGCCTACTTATCCATCTAGCTGACCCGCATGGTCTTCGTTTTATCCATAAACAAATCATAAATAAATAAACACAAGCTACACACAAATGACCACCTGTCAATCACTTTTTCCACAGGACTCTGGCATGAATAGGCAGACTGATCTGTGTCGGTATAATGGTGTCGACAAACTTGGTTGTTAAATGAGGTGCACAACCAACAGGAACCAACCAAATCGCCAAAATGACTAAAGTACAAGCATGAAAGCGAAAGACTGAAGCAGTTTAGTGATGCTGCGACACGTTACCTGATAGATTCAAAAGACCGAAGAGTCTACAGATAGACACAAGATTAATTATATATCACGTTTAACAGCTTTAGTTAGACGACATCCAGTAGTAGATCCTTGATGAACTGTCTGACGTGCACTGCTCTCTGGGATTTTGTGCTCAATGCACCCGCTGAGACATCTAGAGCTCAGACGCGCACATACGCTGCAGAGCATGACAGAGTGTGTGTGTGGTCACTTGATGTGCGTCTTCAGTGGTATAGTGTTGACAGAGGGCTTTCCAGAAATGCTAGGGAAAACACAGTGTGGACGTGGATTGTTTTCGTTCTAAAATGCCATTTTAACACTAAGATGTATTAGAGTAAACAGGGTCTGAGTGTGTGTTTTACACAAGTGGGTTGCTGCTGCAAAGGGGGTGGAGGATCGTGATGCTGGCTCAGCATCGTGATGTCTATCGGCCATTGTGATGGACGACGTCATCGTCTACTGACCAAACCCCAAATTAAAAATAGTAAAAACATTTTAAATTGGTACTATTGCGTAACTTGTGTAATTAAATAAATTCAGGCTTTTCCTGTTTTAAAAATGAAGAGTTTCATTGCAAAACGAGATATATCCATTTTAAACATTTTTGGTTATTTGACATTATTATTTAAGATATCAACAGTCAAGTTCATTCACAATTTTTGTACATTAAACTATCACTTGAGCTCAGTGAAGGCCAGGAACACAATATTTTCAAAATCAAGGATATTTTTAATTTAATTTTATGTCCATAAATAGTTTATAAATAAGTCAAAAACCAAGCCAAAATGCAACATATTAATCTTAACATTGTCAAACATATTAAATTGGTTAAAAAAACAATACATCATAAATATATGAAATATTATATACAAAGATTGATCAATAATAAGAAGATTCTGAGTTAGATTTGGCCTGAATGTACACAAAATAACAGAACAGAACTCTTTTTTTTTTTTTTTGCAAAACGCTTTATATCCTCAGGCTATATTCTACTACAGTAATTCCATTAAGAGAAGCGAGTGAATCAATGTTTTGTTTGAAAAGTAAGATTAAGTTAGTTAGATAAACGACTTGTAGCTTGATACAGAAAGAGTGGAGGGCGGCTCCTTTACACGCTGCTGAAAACCAAACCTGTATGATCAGAGCAGGCGGAGCCGTGGCATCCGCGACACAAGCTGGCCTTGCCCCGTCATATTTAATGAATTATTTCACTGTAATAATAATAATAGCTTATTTTTTGGTTGTTGTTGAAAAAGCAAAACCGTTTATTTTTCTCCATAACAACCTGTGCCCTTTATGTTCCCTTATAATAAATCAACAACATCAAGAATTAACGTGAGGTTTTAGGCTATAAATAATAGGTGCAACTGCATAAATAAATCTTCAGAATCTACTCAGCTACATGTAAGAAATTATTTTAAACTTACAAAGGACACTTAGAAATGTCGCCTTGCAGACAGGCATCTTGTGATGGGGAGTAGGAAAAAAGGCGCTCCTAGGTTTTCCTCTTGACATCAGCGGAGACTCGTTCCCTGCTGCATTTGTGTACTGTTGACGCAGAAGTATCTTATTCTGGTGCACTTTTGTGGCGCTTTTATACATTTTTGTGAAGTTGAAGGCTTCATCTTCTATTGCTAAATCAATGAGCAAACTCGGAGCACTTCTCCGGCGGCGACTCTCTTCCCAGGGGATGTTAAGAAACTGGGGGATATCGCGTTTTGTGAAAAAATACATTTTGTTCTCAGCCTAAAATGTACATTTTTACATGTTATTAATGGCAGCAATTCACACATAGATTAAGGTAAATCTGAACAGTAATTTCCAATAATAAAATCCAAATGTCAAAAAATGGTGTTTATCACGTTTTGCAACCAAACTCTTCAAATATTGACATAATAAATAAAGCATTTATTTCGAATGCAATTAAGAGCAATCAACCATTTCTCAGGATTAATGTTTGTTTAGTGTGTTAAACACAGATAATGTCTATTATGAAATGAAAGTACACTGTGAAGCTGAAACTTCAGTCGGCTGCACTGCATGGTAAACCATTATGGAGAAAACCGAACACACACTTCAGATTCCCAGCCTGAGAGTGTGATGAATGCAGGCGAACAGTGAACTCACACAGCATTTGGACACTTTTCTGTTTTAATTGGCTGGGACTGTCAGTCTGAAGGGCTTTTCCGCCATCGTTTACAGCACAGTTTGCCACTTACTGGACGTCTGTGCGTACAGATTTATTCATCTTACAATGACGGACACCCGGAGATGATGCCGGACCATTACAAATCACACAAATAATTTTTTCTTCTGCATTTTACACTGCAATGTTGCAGTCAAGTGTTTAAGGAGACTAGTCTGCAGTAGTGATGAAATATTGAGATTATTTGTTCATAACTGTGCATGCTCGGTGAATTCAATCAGCATACTGCGAGTTCTCTTCTAAAAGAAGTTCCAGTGTAATATAGAAAAATATAGGTCAAAGACAAAATGGGTTATTGAAAATATAATTTAAGTGTAATACAGCTTTTTTTCCTGAACACTTGAATGTATTTTGTTTAATTTTACCATATTTTACTCAGCAAAAGATAAATAAATTCCCAATTTATTTTAGTCAGCCTCAAAAAGTCATCAAGTGTGACAATAGTTTCAATGTCAAATTTAAAACAATTTACAAAGATGCCATTTAAACAAACTCTCTATTAGAATTTATATTTAATATTAAAATATTTTATTGATTTTAAAGATTTATTTTGAGCATCATCACTTCAGAGAGCAATATAATATGCTGATTTGCTGTTCAATAAATGTTTATTTATTATTATTACTGTTTACTTGAAGTGCTTCTTTTATCTGCACATGTAAGTCACTTTGTATAAAGGTGTCTGCTAAATGAATACATTTTAATGCATTATTATTATTATCAATATTTATTAACAGCTGAGATTTATATATTCAGGATTTTTTGATGAATATAAAGATCTAAAGATCAGCATTTAAAAAACATTTTAACATACACTACACCATTCAAATGCTTGAATCATTATCTTCTTTGTTTTGGTATTACAAATCAACACGCTCATGCACTTTACACAGCAATGCTCATGTCAAGTGTTTAAGGAGACTAGTCTGCAGTAGTGATTAAATGTTGAGATCATTGCAAGTTCTCTTATAATATAAGTTCCAGTGTTAGGATAGTATAGAAAAATATAGGTCAAAGACAAAATGGGTCAAGAAAAAAAAAAAAAAAAAACAAACATTGAAAATGGCGTATTGAAAATTTTTAAGTGTAATACAGATTTTTTTCCCCTGAACTTTTGGATGTATTGTTTAATTTTATTTCTTTGTCAGCAAAAAATAAATACATTTCCATATTTATTTTAGTCAGCCTCTAAAATGTGTTTCTCAATGTCAAATTTAAAACATTTTTAAAAAACTCTTTCTATTAGAATAGATCTTGAATATTAGGTTATTTTATCAAAGCTGACTTCTGAGCATCATTACTCCAGTCACACAATCCTTCAGAATGCATTTTAATATGCTGATTTGCTGTTCAATAAATGTCCATTATCTATTATTATTATTATTATTACTATTTATTTGAAGTGCTTCTTTTATCTGCACTTGTAAGTCACTTTGAATAAAAACATCTGCCAAATGAATAAATGTGAATGCGTTATTATTATTATCATTATTTATCAACAGTTGATATTATTTTCAGGAATTTTTGATTAATATACAGATCTAATGATCAGCATTTATCTGAAATTTAAAAGAAAAACACTAACATACACTACACCATTTAAAACTTGAATCATTATCTTCTTTGTTTTGGCATTACAAAACACAAATAAACATGCTCATTTTTCTTCTGCATTTTTCAGACATTTTAATGTTCCTGTCAAGTGTTTAAGGAGACTTGTCTGCAGTAGTGATGAAATATTGAGATTATTTGTTCATAACTGGAAGATTTAATAAGTATACTGCGAGTTCTCTTCTAATATAAGTTCAGTGTTAGTATAATATAAAAATATTTAGGTCAAAATGCAGGCTCTGGGTGACAAAACTGTAACACAGCTTTATTTTCTGCACATATGAATGTGTCCTACTTAATTTTACTCCTTTCTAAGCTAAGAAAATAATGTTTTTAAAGTCATAAAATGTTTTAAAATGTCATAAAGTGTAGCAATAATTTCTGTCAAATAACTTATTATTTTAAATTTAGTCTTGCTATTTTTAAATTTGTTTTATTTATTTTTATATTCTTTTCATGATTTGTAGTTTATTGATTTACTTATTTGCAGATAATACAGAACTGCAGAGAATAATACAGACAACAAGATGTTAAAGGGAAAATAAAAATAATTGTATGTGTATTAAGTAATAAATATAAATACATTTGACCATATATTTTTAAAATAAAATCAATTGATGTAATTTACAGATGGTACTAAATCTCGATACATTGTTATCCAAATATCAAATGACACATATATCGTGATCAGTGCTTAATTTGTGAATTTTGAGATCGGAGTAATGGATCCAGCATGTTACCCGAGGATGTAGACGGGGCATTGGATGGCAGAGGGGTGTCACGGATGAGAAAGGGAAAAGGGTTGGGGAGTCATGGAAGAAAGTGAATGTGAACAGCGGATGGGGGAGGAGGACAAGGAGGAGGGAAATCCGTAAAATGAGGTCCTCAGATTTCAGAGGCACAAATTAAGCCCTGATCATGATATAATATTTGTCATATTGCCCAATGCCGATGCTGAAATTATATATTGTGCAGCCCGACCAGAATGAGAGTTAGGGTTGTAACAATATACCAGTATGACGGTCTACCACGATTTGAACGTGCACGATTATCATACCATGAACAATTGCATATCAACGGTTTTAACCCTTAAAGACCGAGACAGCCGCCCGCGGCTAAAAATAAGTATTGCTCTTAAATGTTTAATAACTTTTGATTTGCTGATCCGATTCATACAATTCAAAGATTGGCATAAAGAAGGGAATCCCAGCTTTCCAGTGCTGTATCACATAACATTCACGGACTTTCAGAGGCTCCGGAATCAGTGCGGTTACGTCATCAAAATTTGACAACGCTGATTTGACAAAGAAACGCTCGTCACTGTGTCTCCGGACAAATCAGACATGATACATTGATGCATTGTCCCTCCTCCATGCCCAGATTGGTTCAAACTCGCTATATCACAACCAATAAGCATAGGTTTTGCTTTTGTTTGTGGACCAACAACGAGCTTTTTGAACAACACGGAATGAGAGATAGGCATACATTTCTGCGCGGCTACATAAAACGCAAAAAAAAAAAGTTTTGCATGAAATAATTCTCATACTAAGTACTTTTGCATTCACAGCAGCACAAAAACATGACAAAACAGTGACACAGCAAAGACGAACTGCTGCTCTTGCTGTTTTCAAAAGACGCAAATGAAGGTGCAGCTGTTTGTCTGCATTGCAGACAACCATATCCAAATCCATATCCACAGACAACCATATCCATGCTGGCACATAAAACCTAAGGATGTTCCATATTGAATCTAGTTTCGTTATGTAACTATTTATAGAATAGTAAATATTTATATCTATTTTTTACTGAGGATTTGCACCATGTTTATTTGGACTTTATTTGGACTTTGACACATTATTTATTATTTTCTTATGTTTTTATTTGTTCATTGTAAGTGGTGGTGTTTATAGTAACTAAAAATATATTATTTGGAAAAAGTCAAATTTGCTTCACTGTTCTATTATTTTGTAACATTTGTAACATACCGTATACCGCGAAACCGTCAAACCGTGGTATTGTTTTAGACAATTATCATACCGTAAAAAATTCAGGTTCTGTTACAACCCTAATGAGAGTATAGTTCTAGCTTTATCACTCTAGAAAATAACAACTTTTTAGTTTTAGTCAGTCTTAATACAGGATACAACTATGGAAAAGTCAAGCTGTAAATAGAAACATTTCTAAAACACTTCAGTAATTTTTAAGCGGGATGCTAACGTTCTAATCTGATTCAATGATCTATTCTAAGCTAAGCTACAAGTGCTAGACTAGGGGCTTTATCAGTCTAGAAAATAACAACTTTTCATTTTTTATTGATATTAGTACACATTAGTACCTACAGAAAAGTCTAGCTGTAAAGAGAGAAATGATCAAAGTTCTTTGGTCATTTTGAGCGAGATGCTAATGGTCTAATCCAATTCAATGATCTATGCTAAGCTAAAAGTGCTAGACCAGGGGCCTCATGTACGAAGACTTGCGTGGAAATCTTACTAAAACATTGCGTACGCACAAAGCTGTAAATGTGCGTACGCAGAAAAAAATTCAGATGTATGAAACACTGCGTACACCGAATCTCACGCATATTCTTTTGTACATCTGAATGAAGGTGAAATTGAGCGCAACATGCACGAGCACAAAACCCCTCCCTGCCTCCTCCCCCGTATGAATATGCTAATGACTATGCTAATGAAAAAACCCAACGAAAAAGCAACAGCAAAAGCAAACAAGAAGAGAAACTTTGAACAGAATGTGAATTGGAGGTGCTGCTTTCGGAGGTAGACCGAAGAAAAGCGGTGTTATTTGCAAGTTTGTCCTCAGGAATTAACAACAAAAGAAAATAATTAGTGGGAGAGTTTAGCTGATGCGGTTAACACAGTTGGGTCTGAACATCGCACTGAGTGAATTAAAAAAAAGAAATAGTGTGGTTTATATCTGTAAAATGTTGCAATACCCTTTGCAGTCTCAGTAGCGCACCTCGAAAGACGCATGTGATCATGTATTGACACGTTCGAGCATGAACTCGGCTCGAATCCAGCGTCTGATGAACTCTTTCTTCTTTTTTTCCCCGCTACATATCAGATTTTGCCCACTATTTATCACGAGAAAGACAAGTAGGAATCATCAATAAGTTTGTGCATCATATTTTATTTGCACATTTATTGAATGGAAATGTTTCTGATTCACGCATGCAAATTCATCTTCAGATAGTGTCTTTATAGCAATGTGTGTTCAGTAGATCGCTCAGATTACATTGGGGAAACAGGCGACTGCTGCAAATTGCGCTTTAATGTTTAGCTGGTCAACTGTACGGTATGGAAACCTTATATACCTGCTGAACCCGTCTCATACAGCTGCCATTGCAAGGCTCAGACACTTTGTAGAGAGGAATTTAACACAACTGCCTCTAGGAGTCGCCAATGGAAATAAAACAGACACGCACAAAAAATGTGCGTATGCCAGCCAGAAAGCTGCCGTGAAGCTGCGCACATTCCCACGTTCAGTTCATTGTTAGTAAATCCAAACGTGAGCGATTCTGAGCGTGAAACCTGGCGTACGCAAAGTTTTTGTGCGTACGCAGCGTTGATACATGAGGCCCCTGGAGCTTTATCAGTCTTGAAAATTACTTTTATTTTCCGTCTTAGTCTTAGTAGAGGATGTAGAACAGTCAAGCTGTAAATAGAGAAATGATCAAAATTTTGGTCATTTTTTAGGGAGATGCTAACGATCTAATCTGATTCAATGAACTATGCTAAGCTAAGCTAAAAGTGCTAGACCAGGGCCTTTAACGGTCGAGAAAATAACAACTTTTCATTTATTACTGATATTAGTACACATGTACCTACAGAAAAGTCTAGCTTTAAATAGAGAAATTTACATAGTTTTTCCATCATTTTTGAGTGAGATGCTAATGGTCTAATCCAATTCAATGATTTATGCTAAGCTAAGCTGAAAGTACTAGACAAGGAGCTTTATCAGGCTAGAAAATACCTTTTAATTTTCCGTCTGTTTTAGTACAAGATGCAACCATGAAAGAGTCAAGCTTTAAATAGAAAAAATTATAAAACAGTTCAGTAATTTTTAAACAGGATTCTAATGATGTAATCAGAATCAATGATCTATGCCAAGATAAGCTATAAGTGTTAGACCAGGGGCTTTATCGGTCTAGAAAACTTTTCATTTTCTATTAATATTAGTACACATTAGTACCTACAGAAAAGTCTAGCTTTAAATAGAGGAATTATCAAAACTTTTTGGTAACTTTTAAGGGAGATGCTAACGGTCTAATCTAATTCAAATAACTATGCTAAGCTACAAGTGCTAGACCAGGAGTTTTATCAGCCTTTTCATTTCCCGTCGGTCTTAGTACACGATGTAACTACAGAAGAAAGAGTCAACCTTTAAATAGAGAAATGATCAAAACTCTTTGGTCATTTTTGAGCGACATGCTAATGGTCTAATACGATTCAATGAACTATGCTAAGTTAAAAGTGCTAGACCAGGAGCTTTCAAGAAAATAATGTTTAATTTTCTATCAGTTTTAGTACAGGATGTAACTACAGAAGAGTTAAGCTTAAGTAGAAACATATTCAAAACTCTGGCAATTTTTTGAGTGAGATGCTAATGGTCTAATTCGATTCAATGATCTATGCTAAGCTAAGCTAAAAGTGCTAGACCAAGATCGGTTAAATTGGTTCAAAAAAATAGTTAAACTCCACTATTTGACTGTAGAGAAGTGAAAAATTTGACTATTTCCATTCTATAAGGCATCCTGGACTGAAAGCTTAGTTTAATTATTTTAAGTCTGATGAGAAACATTGTTTGACAAACTGAAAAACAAACTCAAATTGTGTATAAATGTTTTTTTTTTAGTTCCTTAATGTGCTTTACGCAAGCATTTTTGATAAACTTCCGGTTAAAGGTTAATGTGACCATTTCCAATTTCACTTTTCCTATTAAAGCATTGATAATGTATAATTAATTAAATTGAAATCAGTTAAATAGACTTAAGATTTCATTTAGTTGCTGAAGCGTATAACGAGATGACCATTTAAACACAAGTGCCGTCAGTAGCAGCAGACGAGTGCAGAAACTCCATTAAAATACTGGGGTAAATGTAAATGTGAAGTAAATGTCCAAATTTTGAAGGCATGATGCTGAACAATGTCATTTAATGCAGTGCTTCTTGTCTGGCCTGAGACCCACATTATATTGAATCCCAATCAGGCAGTGAAGATCACTGAGTTTTTTAAGAAATCAGATCTTAAACGCTGTTATTTTAAAAATGGCAGTTCACTGTAATTGCTTGAGCGGGGTTACTAAAGATGAAAAGTCCCGGTGCATATACCACATTGGTTATTTAGTAAAACACTGTTCGACCAGTCGGGTAGGAGAACTGTAAAATTAGTCTATTTCCAAAAATAAAAAGTGAAGTGTTCCTTTAATTCAAGAGAGGAGAAGCATTAGTCCAGACATGTGTGTGTGTGTGTGTGTGTGTGTGTGTGTGTGTGTGTGTTTCTGTGGAGCTTACAGACGTGCATGCACAAATCACTGAGTTTTAGAGGAGTTACTGTGTGTTAAAGGGGAATCAGAAACTCTTACCAGCTCCTTGGGTCCCCAAAGACAGTTAGAGCAAAAGAGAAAGAGAAAAACAGAAGAGAGTGAGGAGGAGGAGGAGAAGACAGGCAGACAGAGGGATATTAATGTAGTTATTATTATCATATGACATCCACATCAAGAGCTGGAGGGAGAGCAGAACACAGCGCAGCGTTGTGAGTATCACTGCTTTTATTGTTGATTTCATCAAAGGCTGTTAATTAGAGCCATAGGGTGGGGGGGTAGGGGTGGGGGTGGGGGGGTTATACAGCTGATCCTGAATAGAGACACACTCACAGGCCTGGATTTACTACATCTGATCATCTTATGGACACATAAATACTTATAGACGACTATTGTGATTAGTGGAGGCTTTGCGCAACAGAACTCTAACATACAGATCCGGAACCATCAAGCAGGATTAGCTGGATATTTAGTTAAAGGAATAGTTCACATGAAAATGTTAATATACTTACTATTTATGGTTAAGGTTATTAAATAGAACACAAATATTTATATTTATGCATATGTGTGTGTGTGTATGTGTATTTTATTCACACACACATATATATATATATATATATATTATTCACACACACACACATGTGAAGAAAGTAGTTCCTCATACAAAAATGTTTTGAGACTCTCTGTGTTTGATTTTCTTTTTTAAACATACGATTATCCCATCAAACTGTTGTATAAATGCAATATCACACTTGTAGCATTGCAATATGGCTGTATATCATCACCCCTTTTTTTCCAACACATTTCTAAACATAATGGTGTTAATAACTCATCTCTAATTTTTAAAAGTTTATTTTATCTTTGTCATGATGACAGTAAATAATATTGGACTAGATATTCTTCAAGACACTTCTATACAGCTTAAAGTGACACTTAAAGGCTTAACTAGAGTAATTAGGTTAACTAGGCAAGTTAAGATAATTAGGCAAGTCATGGTATAACGATGCTTTGTTCTGTAAACTATCGAAAAAATATATAGCTTAAAGGGGCTAATAATTTTGTCCTTAAAATGGTGTTTAAAAAATTAAAAACTGCTTTTATTCTAGCCGAAATAAAACAAATAGGACTTTCTCCAGAAGAAAAAAATATTATCAGACATACTGTGAAAATTTCCTGAATCTGGTAAACATCATTTGGGAAATATAAAAAAAAAAGAAGAAGAAAAAAAAAATCAAAGGGGGCGAATAATTCTGACTTCAACTATAGGTAATCAATAGACTACATAGTAAAACACTTTTAAACATAAAATCCTCTGATTTTAGCTTATATTACTTATACTAATTATTTTAGATGATTTATACAATTTAAATATCTGTGGTACCAACAATGCCTGACTGCACTGGTTTGGTTTTGCCTATATCCAGAGTTTGTTAATCCTCCATCATGGAACAGGCTCTGGGTATATGCGTGTCGCTCATGTGTAACAAATATCAGTGGTGCTTTTCTGAGGTGAATCTACAGCTCGGGACATAGATTCTATCACTTCAGGAGGAAGAGGAAGAAAAAGGAGGATGAGAGAAGTGATGAACAGCTAGAGTTACATACATATTCAGCAGAAGAGGAGAGAGGAAGGGCTGCACCATTCATCAAACTAAACAACAGAATCATCACACTGTTTAGTGCAATTATAATAATGCAAATGCTGCAATTTCACTGACGTTTCAGAGTAAGTACTGCTCCTATTGTGTGCATTTTGGAACAAATACTTCTCAATATATTCCCAAAAAAGTAGAACAAATTAGATTCATTACATTAAATATTAGTACTGTAATATTTCAGTTGTACAGTAAAATGCAATATTTTATAATTGTATGCCATTAAATGCATTTGTATTTAATATTTTAATTTTATATAATACTTTAATATTATTTTTAAAAAATTCAATTAATAAATTATATTTACAAATAAAATAATATAATACAATATTTTTACATTTAATTTGATACTTATTTTATTTTACTCAAGACATATTTTATATTAATAACAGGTTAAAATTTGATTGAAAAATCACAAATAAAAAATAATATAAATGTTTTATTCATATTTATGTTTTATTTTCATACTAATAAATATACTCACAATACCTTTGGTCTTGTATCTTTACAAATAGGCACTTAATGCTTCTTAAATATTATATTTTATCTTAATAAATTATTTTCTGATTTGTTTTCTCAAAATTTGTGCAGCCCTAAAGGGGAATTAGAAAAGCAAACACTTATATACATCTATTTATATTAAATTAGCAGGGAAAATAAGTCAAATGATCACAATTTCTTCCAGCAAAAATACATTTTAACAGCTAAACATCTGTCCAAATGCTTAATATTTCAACATACAAACAGAATTATGTTTACAATTTCCAACTAGCAATCCTGAATACAATTCATTTCATGTTTAAACTTATTAAAGGACTGTAAATCCAGTCACTGATTCGCTGAGATTATTCATCATAATTAGGTCTAGCAGGATTCAACCTGTTTACACCTTTATATACTCAACTACACACACACACACACACACACACACACACACACACACACAGGCAAAACTAGCAATATAAGAACCTGTTTCTAGCTCAGATAAATCCAACAACAGTCTAACGCTAATTCAACAACTGCCCTGACTAGAAAACAGCTGAAAGGCAGGAAGATTTCAACCCATGCAGTTACTTTGTTAGAAAACATTGACGTCTTACTTGCACAAACTAGCATCCAGAACAGTGATGGTGGGTTAGTGAATGAGGAGGGAGAGTATAATTAGCTCAAATGTGAACTACACCCACACAGAAACACACACATACGCAAGCACACACAGATACTCACAGACTCAAACTGCGCCTGATCATCCTCCGGCAGGTCACTCGTCTCGTAAACATCAGGCTCGTTGGAGGCCTGGAAGGAGGAAATGATGTCACCATATTAATATAATGTTGTGTCAATAATGTGCATGTATGCATATTTAAATACAGCTATGGGAAAAATTAGGAGACCACTTAAAAATCCTCAGTTTCTCTACACTCATGATTTATAGTTACACTGTACAAAATGCTGAGTTCCACATAACGGATTTATGTTGAGACAATTTATGTTAACTTATTAGATTTTACAAATTTAAGTGGATTAAACATAAGATAATTAAGTTGCCCCCCCCCCCCTCCCAAAAAAACTCAAGAATTGTGTCATTTCAGCTCATTTTAAATAAGTAGTTTGAACAAACAGCAAACATCATTATTTGAGTGTATAAATTTGAGACTTTTCTGTTGTATGTGCTGATGACATTTCTTTCAAACTTAAAATAAAATGTTGTCCATTAGAGCTTTTTTTTACTTAACATAAAAATATGTGGGCATCACAGTGGCGCAGTGGGTAGCACAATCGCCTCACAGCTAGAAGGTCGCTGGTTCGAGCTTTGGCTCAGTAAGAATTTCTGTGTGAAGGTTGTATGTTCTTTCTGTGTTGGTGTTGGGTTTCCTCCACAAGTCCAAAGACATGTGGTAAAGGTGATTTGGGTAGGCTAAATTGTCCGTAGTGCGTGTGTATGTGAGAATAAGAGTGTATGGGTGTTTCCCAGTAATGGGTTGGGGCTGAAAGAGCATCCGCTGGGTAAAACATGTGCTGGATAAGTTGGCGGTTCATTCTGCTGTGGCAACTCCAGATTAATAAAGGGACTAAGCCAAAAAGAAAACGAATGAATGAATGTTTTAAAAAAAATGTCTTGTTGTCAGAGGCATATATATATATATATATATATATATATATATATATATATATATATATATATATATATATATATATATATATATATATATATATATATATGAGCAATTCCATGAAAATGTCAACCTTGCCATGAAAAGAAAAATGTTTTCACCAAAATAGCGAAACTGTTTCTACATTTTTTGCACAGGCAAGTGTTTTACAGTACTTTAAAAATACTTAAAAATGTTTCTGTCAATGTTTTCAAACTATTATTGGATGTATTGGATGTGTGTGACATCCGTCACATCCATAACGAAAAAGTGTCACATCCATAACAAAGCTTTTCCCCTTAAAAATGCAAAAAAGTCAAAATAAAATAAAATCAATCAGTTTTGTTCTATAAAGAGCCAACTCTTATCCTTTTGTTGAGCATTATTTATTTGGGGTTGTGCAGTTTAATTCACAGAATTTCTACGAAAATATGTTGTATGCTGTAAACTCGCAGACTTTTTTTGTCACATCCATAACGCTTGTTTATTTTCCTCATTTAAAGTATAAAAATGTTTCTTTGATTACATAACTCTGTGGTTAGTTGTTTTGGAAAATATAAACAGATGATTCAATATAATGTTAACGTAAACTTTCTCTGCAAATTTATGTTTTGAATTTTTACTGCAAATGTCACGTCCATAACGCTGGAATCAGCCATATATATATATATATATATATATATATATATATATATATATATATATATATATATATATATATATATATATATATATATAAGAGCAATTCCGTGCAAATGTCAACATTGCCATGAAAAAAAATTACGTTTTTACCAAAATACGGAAACCATTTCTGCGTTTTTTTGTGTAAGCAAGTATTTTACAGTACTTTAAAAATATTTAAAAGTGCATCTGTCAATGTTTTCAAACTACTCTATTTGATTTACCAAAGTCACACAAATGGTAATTTCACATGCGTCACATCCATAACAGAGAGACGTCACATCCATAACGACACTTTTTCCTTAGAAATGTGAAAATATAAAATAAAATAAAACCAATCATTTTTGTTTTATAGAGAGCCGACTCTAATCCTTTTGATTAGCATTATTTCTTTTGGGTTGTGCAGTTTAATTCACATAATTTCTACAAAGTGTGTTGTATACTGTAAACTCGCAGACTTTTTTTGTCACATCCATAACGCATGCTTATTTTCCTCATTTAAAGTAAAAAACACGTTTTTTCTGCTCCCATAACTCTGTGGCTAGTTGCTCTAGAAAATATAATCAAAATTTTCAATATAATGTTAACATATACTTTCTCTGTCAATTTATGTGTTGAGTTTTTACTGCAAATGTCACATCCATAACGCTGGAATTGCTCATATATATATATATATATATATATATATATATATATATATATATATATATATATTTTTTTTTTTTTTTTTTTTTGACACAATAACATCTTTTTTATGTTCAGAAGAGTTTAACAAATCAACATTTGCTGGAATAGCCCTGATTTTCACTCACAACAAACGAAAACACTCATTATCCTCAACAATTGTCATTTAGTGAAATAACAATGCTAAATTACAATAGTTTTATTTGAAACTTTCTCATATTTTTAACTAGACTAAATAAATTAAATATTAAAATCTTTCTCAAGCCCATATGACAGCGTTAAAGATGTTTACTTAAAAACGATTCTTAAAAATATAACGCTAAAACACGAGATTACTAAAATAAAAACACGGATGGAACTTTTAAAGATGAAGAGAACCAAATGTAAACATCCACACCACCACTGAAAACCAGACATGGCTGATCAATATTGAATGGTGGTCATGCTCTAGTAAACAACACAAACAGACACAAAACATAACATAGAGGTAAATTTGGTTTTATATTGGGATATTAAGACATTCTCCTTATAATATAATTTCAGAAAAGTATTCCTTGCAAATTCTAAATAGCGAAATCACATTAGCAGCCAATGACTATTAAAGTACAGCATTGTTTAAAGTGAATTAGACAGTGTTCATGTTGTTTAGAAGTCATACTAGCATGCTAATTCAGACTCAATATTCAAAGTAACATGGCAAACAATATAGAGACTGCTAAATGAACAAATGTGCGAATATAAAACCAAATTTACCTCTATAACAAGCAACCAAAAGCCCTGCAATAACAGGAGATATTACAATAACGTCATTTTATTCCAGCAGTTAGTCCTCGATCTGGCCAACGCCCTTAACACACACATATTTCTTATATTCATGCATGCAAAATACAACTGTGCAGATTACTCTTCACACAACATGCAGACGACAGAGCAGAAAAGCAGTCATTTATTTATTAAACAGCCGGTATTTATAAGTTCTGTCAGTTATGTGGAGCATCAGACATGAGCCGTTACATGAAATAACTCCGGGTCTCAAATCAGTTGATTAGTTTAATACCCTCCCGCATGTTTTATTCACTCATAACTCTTCATTAGTCCGTAAATATGTTTTGTTTTGTATAAATAAGTGTTCCGCTATCAGCCGCTCAGCCCGTTAGCCTGGAGGCTAATGCTAACCCTGAGGTCTGTTATTGTGGTGATGGACTGAATAAAACACTTACGATGCCCGGCAGGTTCGCGTACTTCGGGTCGGCCATTGTTGCAGCACGCTGGAGACAAGTAATTTAATATAAATACCTATTAATAAGTTGCTTTACTGTAGATATAAATGAGATATAAACGCTGGATGAAGCGGATGACGCTGACACAGGCCGCCTGCTTCCACAATGACAGATGTGACGTCATTCAAAAACAAAATCTCGCACGGTCTCGCGAGAACGGCAGGGGTGAGGTTTATTATGATACCCTAATCAGATATAAAAAAAAAATACATAATTAATTATATAGTAATAGAAAACCATATCAAAATATTACATAGATATTGTCCATGCAATGATTTTATTAGTAGGTTTAAGGAAGGATTTTCACCCTTTTAGTACAATTTTTCATTTATTATGTTGGCTTGAGAAAGCCGACATACTGTTGTGCTACTCTGTCCTTGAAAACAAACGTATCTCCTCCTAGGCCGTTCATGCCACAAGGCCCAAATGTGGTCAAAATGTGCTTTCTACATTCAAGATTGTTGCTTTATCTCCTCATGCCTATAAGACTTATTGTTTTTTTTAATAAAAAATGTTAACTATTAAATTTTTATAATCCGGGCATATAAAAAAATTATACAAGCCCCAAATTTGGCCAAAAGCTGTATTTAGATGCGTTAGATTTTGTTGCTACATCTTTAAGGTTTATCAGACTTTTAGTTTTCCAATAAATAATTTTTAAGCATTATTTTTATCAAAATATGGCAAGCCATTTTTTACTTAAACTCCATATTTTTACTGATATGGCAAGCCATTTTTGCATGTATCACTTTCACACTTATTAAGCATTGTATTTTCAAAAAAATACGGCAAGCCATTTCTACATAATGTTCATTCCCTTAGTCCCTTTATTAATCAGGGGTCGCCACAACGGAATGAACCGCTAAATTATCCAGCATTTGTTTTACACAGCGAATGCACTTCCAGCCGCAACCCAACACCAGGAATACATAATGTTCAAGTCCAGTTTTTGACACTCATAAAGACTGTCATAGAAACATCGGGGTTGATTTAGATCACTCATATTGCCAAGAAGCTTTGATGTGTCATCACTAACCTGTCAAATGTCCCCATAGCAATAAAACAGTATAACCTAGCAACCATTTAAAAATAGCAATATCTCTACATCAGAACATCGTAGGGACCTGGGCATTGGCTTGTTTGACTCAAGCTAGCAAATGGGACTTCCCGTGTACTATGCATGGTAACAATGATAATGGAAGCCAAGTGCTAATAACGATTAGCTACATGCTATTAATGATTATCTAAATGCAATAACATATGCTAGAAATGCCTACTAAGTATTAGCATTTGATCAAACATGTACACAAGCATTGCCATTTAGCAACCACCCAACAATGCCATAATTGTTTTAGCAACTGCCTAACAACCACTTAGCAACCGCCGCCGTGCTTCCTGCCAACTGCCATTCCCAGTCCTAGCGCAGTCACGTTGGCTTTCTCAAGCCAACATCAAAGTTTATCAATAAACTTTAGGTTCTAGTTTTTCATTTGCAGTTACACTAAACTCTTTTTGTCCCAAGTAGTAGTATAAACGTATCAGTATAACTTAGGAATTGATTTATTTGTGGATAACTAAATAACTAAAATCCTTACAATATGACGGATGTTTACTGTGTGATGACCGTAATGGCCTTAAAACCGCAGCAGGCACAGGACATCAACATGACGTCAGATTGACGTTGTACCCTAACGTCATGGGGACGTTTGTTTGGAAATGAAAATAGGGTTGACATCAGAACTCAGCGTCAGGCTGACGTCAATGTCCAGCATCCAACCTAAAATCAACCAAATATCAACATCTAATGATGTTACAGCTTGACGTTTTTTTTTTTTGGATGTCATCGTTACGGCACTTATCAGATGCTGGATTTTGGTTGCCATACCTAATGAATAAATATCAGTATTTGACGTTAATATGACGTTGGTTTAAGATGTTGGCTCGACTTGGATTTTGGTCACTTTCCAACACAACCCAAAATCAACCAAATATCAACGTCATTATTGGATGTCAAAATAACGTCGTCCTTAGACGCTGGTTAGATTTAGAATTTTGGTCACCTGACGTTACAACCTAAATCTAACCTAATATTAACGTCTGACGTCGTGTGTTTGCAAGGCAATAACTAAATGCACTACAGAATGTTACGTTTACACACACATCCACAAATTACATGTAAACACATCAGCTTTACACAGAGTAATGCTCACTACTCCTGAATACTTTTACTCATACTTTGAGTAATATTTACAACAGATACTTTTACTCTATTTGCACTACATTTGTAGGCAAGTAATGGCACTTTTACTTGAGTATGAGTTTTCAGTACTATTTCCACCACTGTTAAAAACACAACCTAAAATCAACCAAATATCAACGTCATTATTGGACATCATTGTCTTTAGACACTGGCTAGATTTAGAATTTTGGTCACCTGACGTTACAACCTAAATCTAACCTAATATTAACGTCTGACGTCGTGTGTTTGCAAGGCAATAACTAAATGCACTACAGAATGTTACGTTTACACACACATCCACAAATTACATGCAAACGCATCAGCTTTACACAGAGTAATGCTCACTACTCCTGAATACTTTTACTCATACTTTGAGTAATATTTACAACAGATACTTTTACTCTATTTGCACTACATTTGTAGGCAAGTAATGGCACTTTTACTTTAGTATGAGTTTTCAGTACTATTTCCACCACTGTTAAAAACTCAATACATAGATAATGGTTGACCCCCTAATGGTTGAGCTAGCTACTACAGGTAGAAACTTATTCAAATAGTGACAGGAAAACAACCACTATATGACGTCTATCAGATGTTGGATTTTGGTTGCCATACCTGATGAATAAATGTCAGTATTTGATGTCAATTTGACGCTGGTTTAAGATGTTGGCTTGACGTTGGATTTTGGTCACTTTCCAACACAACTTAAAATGAACTAAATATCAACTTCATTAATGGACATCAAAATAACGCCGTCCTTAGACGCTGGTTAGATATTGAATTTTGGTCACCTGACGTCACAACCTAAATCTAACCTAATATAAACGTCTGCCGTTGTGTGCTTGCTATCCAATCACTAGATGCACTACAGAATGTTACGTTTACACACACATCCACAAATTACATGTAAACGCATCAGCTTTACACAGCGTAATGCTCACTACTCATGAATACTTTTACTCATACTTTGAGTAATATTTACAACAGATACTTTTACTCTATTTGCACTACATATCTAGGCAAGTAATGGTACTTTTACTTGAGTATGAGTTTTCTGTACTCTTTCCACCACTGTTAAAAACACAACCTAAAATCAACCAAATATCAACGTCATTATTGGACATCATTGTCTTTAGACACTGGATTTTGAATTTTGGTCACCTGACGTCACAACCTAAATCTAACCTAATATAAACGTCTGACGTCGTGTGTTTGAAGGCAATCACTAAATGCACTACAGAATGTTACGTTTACACACACATCCACAAATTGTAAATACTCCTAAATACGTTTACTCATACTTTAAGTAATATTTACAACAGATACTTTTACTCTATTTGCACTACATATCTAGGCAAGTGATGGTACTTTTACTTGAGTATCTTTTTTAGTACTCTTTCCACCACTGATGGTAACCCATGAAAACTTTACCATGCCCACAGCTCTCAATGATGTTTGGTTTTTCGCCCTTTATATGAAAAAGTTTGGGCAGCCCTGGTCTAAAAGAAAAGTAACATTAATAATAAACAGCTTGCAGATGTGATCTGCGCTGTTTTCATCGTGTGATTGTACTTTTGTAAATGTAGAGCAGCGGTGCTGATGCGAGTGTCAATCACACAGTCCCCGCCTCCCGCCAGACACCGGCCAATCAAAGCGGCGCTGTGCCAAGCGCGTGTCTCCGTATCCCTGCACCATCACTGCACTTCTGCAGCACAACACACACACACACACGAGAAATCCACAAGAACACGATCACCATCATCTGTGTTCTCTCTATGAACATCTAACACGGACTCCCTGGATTAATCATGCGTTGATTAACAGCAGCTCTGCTTTATTTCACCCGTCACTGAACGCCATTCATCTGCGACTATTGAAGAACACACACACACACTCACACACACACATATATATAAGCGCCTCTGTTGCGTTTCTTGTGCTCCAGGATGGCTGATATCAGCGCAGAATGCAATATCAGGGTGTTGTGTCGCTTCAGACCCCTCAACCAGTCCGAAATCCTCCGTGGAGACAAATTCATGCCCACCTTCCAGGGGGACGACACTGTTATCATCGCGGTGAGTTCATTTACTCAAGTTTGCATGCTCGGGTTTTACACACAGCGAGTGTAAAGTGACGCAGATGCATTTTCAAACTTTCACGTTTCACACTCCTCCAGATGGGGAGGCTGCTCAGTATTAATGAAACGCTCGTGCATAAATGCAGAACACGCTGTGGCGTTTATGCAGATGTTCATGCGTGCTTACAAGTGTGCATTTCTTTATTAATGATCTGTGTATTATTTAGGTCTACAATGGTATTGCACTTTCATCAGATACATATCAGAGATCATATGTATGTATAAGCACATCCTGTAGTAGATCCCCTTTCTCTCTCAGACACATATGCATCCCATATGTGCGCATGCAGATGTGTGTTGTATACATAAGAATAGAGAGAAAGATATTAAGAAAAATCAGAGAAAAGGGGAACCAATAATAAATATAAACAATAATAAAATAATATCAGCATCATATATTATTAATTTGTATTAAAATAACATATAATGTAGATGTATTAAATATAATCAATATGCAGAGAGAAATCCTTACATCAGAATTTGAACTAAAAATCAGATCAGGTCTATGAGATGTTGCATAATTGGTGCGTTTTTTTTCTCACTTTAAAATAAATTGATTAATTATCTGCTTTAATTCCTGTTATTTGCTCCATTTTTATGCATTTCCATCCATGCATTTAGGTATAGGACTCTCGTATTTTTGGTAACGCTCATTTTAACAGCCACCAACATGATATATCCTAAATATTGATCTCTTTTTAACTGAGATATGTATCTAGAAAATCTAATTTAACTCTTAAATGATGTTGCGTTTATAAATATAGACAGAATCAGAACTTCATAATAAATATCATACACTCTAAAGAAAAAAATCTGAGCTGTTTTAACCCAATGTTGAGTCAAATATGGACAAACCCAATGATGAATACATTATTTTTCAATTACATTTAAGTGATTTTTTAATCCAACGATGACCCAGTGTTGGATTAAAACAACCCAGCATTTTTAAGATACATATCAGAGATCATATGTATGTATAAGCACATGGTAGATCCTCTTTCTCTCTCAGACACATGCATCCCATATGTGTCCATGCAGATGTGTGTTGTATACATGAGAATAGATAGAAAGAGATTAATAGAAATGAGAGAAAGGGGAACAAATAATAAAATACAATAATATTAGTAACATAATATATCAATTTGAATAAAAAACTATATAAGGAGTGATCCATCACATCCGAATTCTAACTAAAAATCAGATCAGGTCTATGAGATGTTGCATAATTGGTGCGTTTTTTTCTTACTTTAAAATAAATTGATTAATTTTCTGCTTTAATTCCTGTTATTTGCTCCATTTTTATACACTTCCATCCATGCATTTAGGGTAGGACTCTCTTATTTTTAATGCTCATTTTAACAGCCACCAACATGATATTTCCTAAATATTGGTCTCTTTGTAACAGATATGTATCTAGAAAATCTAATTTTACTCTCAAATGGGGTTGCATTTATAAATATAAACAGAATCAGAACTTCATAATAAATATCATACACTCTAAAAAAAATCTGGGTTGTTTTAACTTAATATTGAGTCAAATATGGACAAACCCAATGATGAATACATTGTTTTTCAATTACATTTAAGTGATTTTTTTTAATCCAATGATAACCCAGCACTGGATTAAAACAACCCTGCATTTTTACAGTGTATAAAAATACAAAATGCACATTATGAGAGGCCTGATGAGTGTTCTTGATGATACACAAAAAATTTCACATAGGTCATGTTTGTGCAGAAAAACCCATAGAAAGATAGATAAACCCATGTCTCCGTTCATTTACATACACACACCCACACACACACACCCACATTCACACGCATGATCGGCTCCAGTGCTGCTGAAATATACAGGGATTTTCATCCATCTGCCAGAGACGGCTTGAAATGATGTGTTTGATATTTCTGTGCTGTATTGATGACTCACAGATTGATGAAAATAAAATAAAAGACATTTCTATGTGGGCGAGATGAACCAATGAGGCTTAAAAAGCAACTTGTGTTATATCGAGATTTTTCTACTAATTCTGTTCTTCCAAGCGGTGCGATTTCTAATAAAAAACAAGAAACAATGTAAAATGTTTTCGATAAAATTCCCAAGATTTTTTTCTTCTTCCAATTTTATTAAATTTGTGATTTCTGATTATTGCACGGCTCTTTGGAATACTTGATTCTGATTGGTCAATCACGTTTTTCCAAGTATGTTGTTCTCCAGTAACGTCTGATTAAACCAATACCACAGTCTCATCCGGGTACCACCTGGACCATCAGTCAATATATTAATATATTATTGAATACGGAAAAAAGTAATTCATAGTAAATAAAATAATGTTTTGACATTTTGAGCCATACTTGAGTACTATAATTGATCTGTTGTGAGTGGTGATTCCGTAGTTCCTATGGTAACGCAACAACTGTATTTATTAGTCTGTTGTGGTGATTCTATAGTTGCTATGGTAACACAATAACTATAGTAATTAATCATTTGTCATGATTCTACAATTTCTATGGTAATGCAACAACTATATTAATTAATCAGTTGTGATGATTCTACAATTTCTATGGTAACGCAACAACTATAGTAATTAATCTGTTGTGGTGGTTCTACAGTCGCTATGGTAACACAAAATCTATATTAATTGATCTGTCGTGATGATTCTACAGTTGCTATGGTAACACAACCACTATAGTAATTAATCAGTTGTGATGATTCTACAGTTCCTATGGTAACGCAACCACTTTAATAACTGATCTGCTGTGGTGATTCTACAATTTCTATGGTAATGCAACTATATTAATTAATCAGTTGTGATGATTCTACAGTTTCTGTGGTAACGCAACAGCTATAGTAATTGATCTGTCGTGGTGATTCTACAGTTGCTATGGTAACACAACAACTATAATAATTGATCTGCCGTGGTGATTCTACAGTTGCTATGGTAACACAACAACTATAATAATTGATCTGTGGTGGTGCTATGGTAACGCAACAACTATAATAATTGATCTGTCGTGGTGATTCTACAGTTGCTATGGTAACACAACAACTATAATAATTGATCTGTCGTGGTGATTCTACAGTTGCTATGGTAACGCAACAACTATAATAATTGATCTGTCGTGGTGATTCTACAGTTGCTATGGTAACACAACAACTATAATAATTGATCTGTGGTGGTGCTATGGTAACGCAACAACTATAATAATTGATCTGTCGTGGTGATTCTACAGTTGCTATGGTAACGCAACAACTATAATAATTGATCTGTCGTGGTGATTCTACAGTTGCTATGGTAACGTAACAACTATAATAATTGATCTGTCGTGGTGATTCTACAGTTGCTATGGTAACGCAATAACTATAATAATTGATCTGTCGTGGGGATTCTACAGTTGCTATGGTAACACAATAACTATAGTAATATAAACAAATGAGCCAATACTTAAGTTTTCTACAACTGTAGGCTATATTATACTACAATTTACCACAGAAGTTATTAGTATAGTGCAGAGATATAACTAGTAAACCAGCTAGAGAAGATGTGTGTGTGTGTGTGTGTGTGTGTGCTTATACTGTAGACGAAATGCTCAAGTTAATTTAACATGACCAGAAGTCTCCAATAGTGTGTGAAGCCCCAAAGGTTAAATCTGGTGAAGCTCCTGCAGGAGAGAAAGCGCTTTCAGAAACACATTGATCTCGCTGGCAGGACTATAACAGGCTCACAGTGCTGCATAAACACACCCGTCTCTGAAGCTCACATTAAAGATAGTGTGTCTGAAAATACGTATGTGGCTGATTGTAGAAATACAGATACGTTTTGTGTCTTCTGGAAAAACATTCTGGTGTTTTTCAGAAGCAAAACCTTTATTATATCATGTTTGTATATGTATTTAGAGGCATTTTGTCTTGTAAACATTAACTAAAGACAATATCTAGTTTTTGCCTCCTGAATCATACATTCAGCTTCATTTGTCATTAATTAATTAAGTCTATTTTTCATCTTTTTTGTGTGTTTATTCTACTAAGTTCAATAGACATTTACATGAAACATCTATTTAGGAAGGGGTGGCGCAGTGGTGTAGTGGGTAGCGCTGTAGCCTCACAGCAAGAAGGTCTCTGGTTTGAGTCTTAGCTGTGTCAGTTGGCGTTTCTGTGTGGAGTTTGCATGTTCTCCCCGTGTTGGCGTTGGCTTCCTCCGGTTTCCCCCACAGTCCAACGACACAGTTGGTGAATTGGGTAAGCTAAAAAATGGTCTGTAGTGAATAAGAGTATGTGAGTGTTTCCCAGTGATGGGTTGCAGTTGGAAGGGCATCCGCAGCATAAAACATGTGCTGGATAAGTTGGTGGTTCATTCCGCTGTGGTGACCCCAGATTAAAAAAGGGACTAAGCAGAAAAGAAATGAATGAATCTATTTAGGAAGGGGTGACGCGGTGGTTAGCGCTGTCTCCTCACAGCAAGAAGGTCTCTAGTTCGAGTCTTAGCTGGGTCAGTTGGTGTTTCTGTGTTTGCATGTTCTCCCCGTGTTGGTGTTGGTTTCCTCTACAGTCCAAACACATGCGCTATAGTGGTATTGATGAACTATATTAGCCGTAGTGTATGAGTGTGTGTGTGAGAATGAGTGTGTATGGATGTTTCCCAGTACTGGGTTGCGACTGGAAGGGCACCCACTGTGTAAAATAGTAGTCGGTTCATTCCGCTGTGGTGACCCCTGATAAATAAGAGACTATGTCGGAGGAAAATGAATGAATGTTTCCACAATTCTGCAATGTGTCTAGCTTCTGCTGCGTAACAGAGCTCATTAAGGGATTTCTGGGTCAATGAATTATTAAATAGTTATTATCAAGAGAGAGCCATTAAAATAAAGTGAATTCAGTTTACGTGCAGGAGGAGCGTCACACATTAACATGCAAACACTGGGAGAGAAACTGTTTAACTGTTTGCATGAAGTCAGAAACTGAACACGCAGGTGAGAAGTTCAGGATTTAATAAACGCTGCAGGCTTGGAGGGAGTTTTTTTGGACAATTCTGCTGATTTCAGCTCGAGCCACGCAGCGAAAAATGCACAGCTACAATCTGGGCTGCAGCTCGACACGGCTTTTAGGACGATACACTGAGCTCAGCCACAGAATACAAAACATATATAGTATTAATGATACTAAGATTTTCATTCATTCAAACTATTCCAGCATATGTTTTACACAGTGGATGCCTTTCCTGCCGCAACCCATGACTGGGAAACACCCATACACACTTATTTACACACACACTCAAACACTACGGCCAGTTTAGTTGATCAGTTCCCCTATAGCGCATGTGTTTGGACTGTGGGGGAAACCAGAGCACCCGGAGGAAACCCACACCAACACGGGGAGAACATGCAAACTCCACACAGAAATGCTGACCCAGCCGGGACTCGAACTAGAGACTTTCCTGCTGTGAGGCCACAGTGCTAACCACTGAGCCACCGTGCCACCTCCAGATTTTTATTGTTTAATGATAAAAATTTTGTATAATGTAAAACAAGATAGAAGTACTAAGGTAATCATTTCTTGTACAATTGCATGCACACACACACAGCGCACACACACACACACACACACACACACACACACACACATTCTTGATGTGAGGACACAGTGCTAACCACTGAGCCATCATGGTGCCCCTAAAACTAAACATAAATGTAATGTTTTTTATTTAATCTAATTGCCATGGCAACATTTATTTTTGTTTAAAATTATTTTAAATAAAATAAACAAATAAACAAAAAACGTAATAAACATGTTTTAAAATGACATTATACACTAATTAAATTTGAGTAAAGCAAATAAATAATGGCAAAAACACAACAAAATGATTAAAGCTTTACCTGAAGTTCAAAAAAAATAACAACATTAAATTCTAAATATTACAAAACATATATATTAAAACATTATTAATACTAGCCAGGATTAAGAACATTTCCATTATGAGAAATAAATCAAACATGCACCAAAATTAAATATAAACAGTAATTTTTTATTTAATTGTCATGGCAACATTTATTTTTCTTTCAAACATTTGTTTTTCTATCTCAACTTGAGGTAATAAAATAAACAAATGAATCTGAAACTTAATAAACAGAGCTTTAAAACACACACACACACACACGCACGCACGCACGCACGCACGCACGCACGCACGCACGCACACACACACACACACACACACACACACACACACACACACACACACACACAAATCAAAAATAATACACACACACACCTGCATTGATCTGTTGCTAACTCCTGTCCTCAGATCAGACAGTAAAGCAGTGTTCAGCACAGTTCAGGTTGTCTGCTGCTCATTTTAAAGGCAGTGTGTATGACGAGAGCAGACAGTCTCCATCCTCTAACACACCTCACAATCTGGCAACCGGCTGACAGCAGAAATAATGTGAGAGCTGCTCATTTATCTCAGTGCTCTGCTGATGAAAACCTGCTGGCCTTGAAGACGAGTGGAATAAAAGAGAAAAGCGACGTTCATTTAAAACAGCCTTATAGTCCTGACAGGGCATTCAGTTCTGTCATCAAGCTGTTTCTGCGCTCCTTTATCACTTCATTTACTGAAGTGTTATATTAGGATCATTACAGTTTTGTTCCAATTGCTGACACACTAAAATGTCACGCACAGCACAATTAAACTGACACACAGAGAGCAAAACGTCTTCTCAAGTCTCCAAAAGTCGAAACACAATTTCTGCTTTTACACACATTTTGCATTTCAAAATGACTCTTTAACTGCACTGAACACAGTTCTCTGTGTAAGACACAACACTCTGACATAAAGCCACAGGTTTGCCATTTCAGAACTGCCATACACTACATGAGCTGATCGGCCAATCACATGTGCCACATGGCCAAACACCTCAATGGTTAATTGGTAGACCACAGGTGAGAACCTTATTTTACAACAACAATGGAAGACACTGCTGAGAGAGGAAGAGGAAGAGAGAGGCTGAGAATAAGAGGGTGAGGTAGAGCAGGTAGACAAACACTTTGAAATGAAACCAGAGCAACCTTAGTAGATCATGTCATCAACCATGACAAACTTCATTCATTCATTTTCTTGTCGGCTTAGTCCCTTTATTAATCCAGGGTCGCCACAGCGGAATGAACCGCCAACTTATCTAGCAGGTTTTTTACACAGAGCAGTAGGTAGTGCTGTCGCCTCACAGCAAGAAGGTCGCTGGGTCGCTGGTTCGATCCTCGGCTCAGTTGGCATTTCTGTGTGGAGTTTGCATGTTCTCCCTGCGTTCGCATGGGTTTCCTCCGGGTGCTCCGGTTTCCCCCACAGTCCAAAGACATGTGGTACAGGCGAATTGGGTAGGCTAAATTGTCCGGAGTGTGTGTGAATGTGTGTGTGGATGTTTCCTAGATATGGGTTGCGGCTGGAAGGGCATCCGCTGCGTAAAAATGTGCTGGATAAGTTGGCGGTTCATTCCGCTGTGGCGATCCCGGATTAATAAAGGGACTAAGCCAACAAGAAAATGAATGAATGCGCCACTGGTTCGCCCTAAAATTTTGATTTCATGCCAACTTTAACATAATAAAACGATAAACATTTTAAAAACTGCAAATACTAATAAAAACATCAAATAAAATCTAATTAAACACAATAAATAGATTATATTAAAATAGTTCTGTTAAAGTAAGCCTGAACTGAAAGTAGCTGCAGACTTTTATTACAATATAATGATTTATTTTCACCTGAAATTGAATATTGAGATGGGGGCGGGGTTTTGTTCCTCTCATCTTTCACTCCCAGCAAACTAACAGTTGGAGAGGCGTGGCTAAGCATATTTCACCCAATCAGAGTCATCAGAGGAGGACCATAACAATGATTAATAGTAAAACGAACATCGGAAATTTTGATTTTGAACATAATAAAATGATAGACATTTGAAAAACTATAAATACTAACTAGATTCTTAAAGTTTTAAGACAAACTTTGAGGCTGGCTTGTGAACGCCTGATGGTAATAGTTTATTTAGTTTAAACAGTTTTAAAAAGTATGAAAAGATAGATAGATAGACAGATAGATAATAGATAGATAGATTACCATGTCACTAGCATGATTCTAGCATAAATTAGCATGTTAGTAGCATGATTCTAGTATGAATTAGCATGTTACTAGCATGATTCTTGAATGAATTAGCATGATTCTAGCATAAATTAGCAAGTTACTATTATGATTCTAGTATGAATTAGCATGTTACTAGCATGATTCTAGCATGAATTAGCATGATTCTAGCATGATTCTACCATAAATTAGCATGTTACTAGCATGATAGTAGTACGAATTAGCATGTTACTAGCATGATTCTAGCATGAATTAGCATGTTATTAGCATGATTCTAGCTTGAATTAGCATGTTACTAGCATAATTCTAGCACAAATTAGCATGTTGCTAGCATAATTCTAGCACGAATTAGCATGTTACTAGCATGATTCTAGCATGAATTAGCATGTTATTAGCATGATTCTAACATGAATTAGCATGTTACTAGCATGATTCTAGCATGAATTAGCATGTTGTTGGCATGATTTTAGCATGAATTAGCATGTTACTAGCAAGATAGATGATAGATAGATAGATAGACAGACAGACAGACAGACAGACAGACAGACAGACAGACAGACAGACAGACAGACAGATAGATAGATAGATAGATAGATAGATAGATAGATAGATAGATAGATAGATAGATAGATAGATAGATAGATAGATAGATGGTGTGCTAGCATGAGTCAAACAAGCCAACCCCCGCTTCTCTATGATATTCTGATACTGAGGTATAGCTGCTGTTATATCGTTGCTAGGTTAGTCTGTTTTGTTGCTATGGAGTTGATTGACAGCTTAGACTGATGATGTATCAAAGCTTCTTGCCAGTATGAACAGTTAAAAGCAACACCCATGTCTCTATCACACTGCAGCATGACGATTTCAATTTGAACCTCTATAATGGCAGTCTATGGGACCGTTGCTAGGGTGCCATATCTGGTTGTTAGGGGTGTGGCTAGAAAGTTAAAAGTTCATCAGTTATTGGTAGTTTAGTAGTCTGAGTTAAATGAGCCCAGTTAGAAGTCTGTGCGACAGTCTGATGTAGAGTTATGAGCTCACAAAGTTTGGTGCAATGTTAAGGGTATGGGATTTTTCCGACGGTCCCGGGACGTTTTTCGGAAAACCGAAAGTCGGATCAGTCCGAAAAGATATAGCAACCCGAGTCAGACCAGTTTGGAGGTCTGGTGTGAGTTTGGTGGTCATAGCTCGAAAGCTCTAGGAGGAGATTGAGTTTAATTTTTAGTCTCAGAAGAAAAATAGGATAACAATAGTCTGGCTTGCTACACAAGCCAGCCTTATAAAAACACACAACAATAGATGATTATATTATAATAGCTCTGTTAAAGTAAGCATGAACTGGACATTGCTGCAGACTTTTATTACAGTATGTAAAATACAGCTGAACTAACAGGGTGATGTCTTTTTTTATTTATTTTTTACTTTTTAAAATAAAGTTTTAGTATTTTTTTGTTATCATTTTGATCAGTTTTCATTGTCTGGATAGTTTATATACATTTTTAATAAAGTTCTTAAAGTTTTAGGGCCCTATCATACACCCGGCACAATAATAAGGCGCTAGATATGTTTGGTGTGATGTGTTGCTATTTTCAGACCAGCGCAACAGTAATTTTCACGCCTGAAAAGGAAGTGTGTTAAGGCGCATTTGCTGGTGCATTGCTATTTTAAGGAACTGAAAAAGTCCACTCCATTGACCAACTAAAAGCCGGTCTAAAGTCCAGCGCAGAGCACTGTATATGTATATTTACATATTTATAATTTTAGTGGTTGGAATATTTGTTGTAAAAAAGAATATAATATAAATATAATAAAAACAAATATAAAACTTTAACTTTATTTCTCTTCATTATTATTTCTCCTTTACGCTTTATTTAAGAGCTAAAGGTACAAAAATCTGTCTTCAAAATCTTTCAAAGGTATATTTTTGTACTTAAAGGGTATAAATTAATATCAAAGGATCCATATCGGCACCTTAAATGACCATATTAGTGCCTAACGTGTCCATATTGTACTTTTTAAAAGGGCACCAGTGCAGTGACAGACTTTGTACTTTATTTCTGAGAGTGTTCTGTAAAATAAAACTCAAATAAAATAATTTATACTCGAAAGCATTCATATTTTAGGGTTGTTTTAATATTAAAAGATGACCTTTTTAGAGGAGTTTCTTCATTTCCATTAGAAAGCGTGACAGAGGGTTTGATGTTCTGCCGCCTCTTGTGTTGGGATGACAGTTTCTTCTTCTTTTCTTTGAATTAGTCTTGATTTCTGTGACGAAGCCGGAGGGCTCTTCACTACACGTGCACTGACACACACACACATGAGGACACACGGGCTTATAACATCACTCGTCCTCGAGCCACTAGTTAACATCATTGGTTATTGTGGCAGCTAGAGGGGGATTTATATAACACTTGGGGACTATATATAATAAATCTGCATTCAATCAAAATCTACAATGTTAACTTTGCTACTGCATATTGTAAGTTTTAAGGTGAACATTTAATCTACACAAGTTAATCCACCGAATGAAAATGCTTTGTTCATCTTCAATCAAAATCTGACTATCTGCTCATGCTTTGGAATGGCAGTCCTTCTCTGATGATTCTGATTGGGCGAAATATGCTTAGCCACGCCTCTCCAACTGTTAGTTTGCTGTGAGTGAAAGATGAAAGGAACAGAACCCCGCCCCCTACTCAATATTCAATTTCAGGTGGAAAAAATCATCATACTGTAATAAAAGTCTACAGCAATGTTCAGTTCACACTTACTGTAACAGAGCTATTATAATATACTCATTTATTGTTGTATGTTTTAATTTGTATTTGTAGTTTTTTTTAAGTGTTTATAGTTTTATTATGTTAAAGTCTGCATGAAATCAAAATTTACCATGTTTAGTTTACCAGTAAACATAGTTATGGTCCTTCTCTGATGACTCTGATTGGGCGAAATATGCTAAGCCACGCCTCTCCAACTGTTAGTTTGCTGTGAGTGAAAGATGAGAGGAACAAAACCCCGCCCCCTACTCAATATTCAATTTCAGGTGGAAATAAATCATATTGCAATAAAAGTCTGCAGCAACTTCCTGTTTAGGCTTACTTTAACAGAACTATTTTAATATAATCTATTTACAGTGTTGAATTTGATTTTATTTATTGCCTTTATTAGTATTTGCAGTTTTTTAAAATGTCTATAATTTTATTATGTTAAAGTCGGCATGAAATCAAAATTTATGATGTTTGTTTTACTAGTGAACACTGTTAGTCTTATAATCCTTCTCTGATGACTCTGATTGGGTGAAATATGCTTAGCCACACCTCTCCAACTGTTAGTTTGCTGTGAGTGAAAGATGAGAGGATCAAAACCCCGCCCCTACTCAATATTCAATTTCAGGTGGAAATAAATCATTATATTGTAATAAAAGTCTGCAGCAACTTCCCGTTTAGGCTTACTTTAACAGAACTATTTTAATATAACATATTTATTGTGTTGAATTTGATTTTATTTATTGCCTTTATTAGTATTTGCAGTTTTTTAAAATGTCTATAATTTTATTATGTTAAAGTCGGCATGAAATCAAAATTTATGATGTTTGTTTTACTAGTGCCCCGCCCCAAATTACTGATAGTGTCACCATGATGAACTAATAGCCCCGCCAAAATGACTGATAGTCCCACCCTAAATAGCTGCTGGTCCCGACCCAAATTACTGATAGACCTGCCTTAAATAACTGATAGTCCTGCACTGAGTGACTGATAGTCTCACCCTAAACAACGGGTAGCCCCGCCCTGAAGGCATTCCATGTGACCAGAAATGAACAAGAACTACTACCTACACGTAATATTAAATTAAATTTAGTCAGACAGCTTCGTATTTTAGTATAAAACCTGACTTGTGAAGCAGTGGAAGAGCTGCTGTGCTCATGCCGTACAGCAGTGCAGTGGTGTATAACGACAGATCTTTGTTCTGCTGCTGTAGTGTGGATTTCTCCCGTGTGTATTAGATCTCGCAGGGGGCTGTCTGTGTGTGAATCTTGTTCAGCATCACGGATCACATCTCTGCAGAACACATTCAGATCACGTCCTGATCTGAGATCTGCTCTCGTTTCCTGCAGCGTCATCTATCTATTCTTCACGTACGAACGGATGCATCTATATGACCTTATATCCATATGTCCACCCAACTAACTAACTATCTATCTATCTATCTATCTATCTATCTATCTATCTATCTATCTATCTATCTATCTATCTATCTATCTATCTATCTATCTATCTATCTATCTGTCTGTCTGTCTGTCTGTCTGTCTGTCTGTCTGTCTGTCTGTCTGTCTGTCTGTCTGTCTGTCTATCTAACTATCTATCTATCTATCTGTTCATCTATATATCTATCTAAACACTAACCGGCCACTTTATTAGGTACACCTGTCAAACTGCTTGTTAATGCAAATTTCTAATCAGCCAATCACACTGCAGCAACTCACTGCATTTAGGCATGTAGACATGGTCAAGACGATCTGCTTCAGTTCAGAGCATCAGAATGGGGAAGAAAGGGGATTTAAGTGACTTTGAACGTGGCATGGTTGTTGGTGTCAGACGGGCTGCTCTGAGTATTTCAGAAACTGCTGATCTACTGTGATTTTCACGCACAACCATCTCTAGGCTTTACAGAGAATGCTCCGACAAAGAGGAAATATGCAGTGAGCGGCAGTTCTGTGGGCGCAAATGCCTTGTTGATGAGGTCAGAGGAGAATGGCCAGACTGGTTCCAGCTGATAGAAAGGCAGCAGTAACTCAAATAAGCACTCGTTACGACCAAGCTCTGCAGAAGAGCATCTCTGAACACACAACACGTCCAACCTTGAGGCGGATGGGCTACAGCAGCAGAAGAGCACACCGGGTGCCGCTCCTGTCAGCTAAGAACAGGAAACTGAGGCTACAATTCACACAGACTCACCAAAACTGGACAATAGAAGATTGGAGAAACGTTGCTGCTCTGATGAGTCTCCATTTCTGCTGACACATTCAGATGCTCGGCTCAAACAACATGAAAGCATGGATCATCCTGCCTTGTATCAGCGGTTCAGGCTGGTGGTGGTGGTGTAATGGTGTGGGGGAGATTTTCTTTGGGTCCATTAGTACCAATTGAGCATCAACGCCACAGCCTACCTGAGTATTGCTGCTGACCATGTCCATCCCTTTATGAGCACAGTGTCTCCATCTTCTGATGGCTACTTCCAGCAGGATTACGCAGCATGTCATGAAGCTCAATCATCTCAGACTGGTTTCTTGAACATGACGATGAGTTCACTGTACTCAAATGGCCTCCACAGTCACCAGAGCTCAATCCAATAGAGCAGCTTTGGGATGTGGTGGAACGGGAGATTGGCATCATGGATGTGCAGCCGACAAATCTGCAGCAACTGTGTGATGCTATCATGACAATATGGAGCAAAACCTCTGAGGAATATTTCCAGTAGCTTGTTGAATCTCTGCCATGAAGGATTGAGGCAGATCTGAAGCCAAAAGTTGGTCCAACCCAGTAATAGTAAGGTGTACCTAATAAAGTGGCCGGTGAGTATATATCCATCTGTCCGTCTATATATCTCTCTATTCATGTACATATCCACCGCTTTATCCAATATCCATCTACACATCCATCTATATATCTCTATACTCATTTATATATCCATCTAGATATCTCTAGTCTATACTCATCTATATATGCATCAGAGCATGCAGGCTGCAGTGTAGAGAGATGTGTGTGTGTGTGTGTGTGTGTGTGTGCGTGTGTGTTAGAGAAGCTGAGAGGTAAAAGCGAATGTGCTGAAGCTATTAGAGCGTATCCCACAATCCTTCAGTCTGAGCTGTGGATGTTTTATCTCCCTCCGCTCTTCAATCTGCTCTTGATTTCATTTCCCCGTGTAACTCTGGCCAGTTGTCAGATTATTGAAACAGATTGTGATTGTGAGCTGAATATGTGCGCGCTGCAGTCTCCACGTACTCCATAAAGGCTGCTGTGCTTGTTTTATGAGGCTTAGATCGCGCACACACACACACACACACACACACACACACACACACACACACACACACACACACACACACACACACACACACACACACACACACACACACACTCTGTGACGCTATATTTAAGATGTGATGATGGGAAAGTGCTGGTGTGAATGTGCTGAGAGCTGCGAGCAAAGGCTAAGTGTGCTGTCATCACAAACAGCCCAACATGATGTACTGTGTGTGTGTGAGAGAGTGTTTGTGACTTTGTGTGTGTGTCTTTCTATATATACACATGTCTGAGACTGTAAGAACATCTGTGTACATGTGTGTGTTGTGCTTGTTTGTGTGTATATGTGTGAGTGCATGTATGAGTGTGTGTGTGTGTGTGTTGTGTTTGTTTGTGTGTAAGTGTGTGTGTTGTGCATGCGTGTGCTAGTGTGTATGAGTGTGTGCGTCGTGCTTGTAGTACCTATGTTTGTGAGTGCATGTATGAGTGTGTGTGTATGTTGTGTTTGTATGTGTGGGTGTGCATGTGAGACTGTGTGTCTATGTTGTGTTTATCTGTGTGTGAGTGCATATATGAGTGGTGTGTGTGTGTGTGTGTGTGTGTATGTAAGTGCATGAATGTGTGAGTGTGTGTATGTGTTGTGTTTGTATGTGTGTGTGAGCGCATGTGTGAGTGTGTGTGTAAGTGCATGTATGTGCGATTGTGTGTGTGAGTGCATGTGTGAGTGTGTGTGTAAGTGCATGTATGTGTGAGTGTGTGTGAGTGCCTGTATGTGTGAGTGCATGTGTGAATGTGTGTGTGTAAGTGCATGGATGTGTGAGTGTGTGTGTTGTGTTTGTATGTGTGTGTATAAGTGCATGTGTGAGTATGTGTGTAAGTGCATGTATGTGTGAGTGTGTGTGTTGTGCTTGTTTGTGTGTGTGTGTGAGTGTGTGTGTAAGTGCATGTATGTGTGAGTGTGTGTGTGTTGTGCTTGCATGTGTGTGTGTGTGTGTGTGTGTGTGTGTAAGTGCATGTGTGAGTGTGTGTAAGTGCATGTATGTGTGAGTGTGTGTGTTGTGTTTGTATGTGTGTGTGTATGTTGTGTTTGTATGTGTGTGTGTATGTTGTGTTTGTATGTGTGGGTGTGCATGTGTGAGTGTGTGTTTATGTTGTGTTTATCTGTGTGTGAGTGCATGTATGAGTGTGTGTGTGTGTGTGTGTGTGTGTGTGTGTGTAAGTGCATGTATGTGCATGTATGTGTATGTGTGTGTGTGAGTGCATGTGTGAGTGTGTGTGTAAGTGCATGTATGTGTGAGTGTGTGTGAGTGCATGTATGTGTGAGTGTGTGTGAGTGCATGTATGTGTGAGTGCATGTGTGAGTGTGTGTGTAAGTGCATGTATGTGTGAGTGTGTGTGAGTGCATGTATGTGTGAGTGCGTGAGTGCATGTGTGAATGTGTGTGTGTAAGTGCATGTATGTGTGAGTGTGTGGTGTGCTTGCATGTGTGTGTGTGTGTGTGAGTGCATGTGTGAGTGTGCGTAAGTGCATGTATGTGTGAGTGTGTGTGTGTGTGTGTGTGTGTGTGTGTGTGAGTGTGTGTGAGTGCATGTGTGAGTGTGAGTGCATGTCTGTGTTGTGCATGCATGCATGTCCTGGTGTGTATGAGTGTCTGCTGTGCTTGTAGTACGTAAGTGTGTGAGTGCATGTATGTGTGTGTGTGTGTGTTTGAGTGCATGGGTGAATGTGTGTGTATGTTTGCGTGTGAGTGTGTGGTGTGCATGCATGTGTGTGAGTATGTGTGTGAGTGTATGTATGAGTGTGTGTGTGTGTGTGTGTGTGTGTATGTGTGTGTGTGTGTGTGTGAGTGAGTGCATGTGTGAGTGTGTGGTGTGCATGGATGTGTGTGCTAGTGTGTGAGTGAGTGTGTGCGTGTGTGTGTGTGTGTGTGGTGTGCATGCATGTGTGTGCTAGTGTGTGAGTATGTGTGTTGTGCTTGTACTATGTATGTGTGAGTGTATGTATGAATGTATATGTGTGTTGTGTTTGTGTGGAAGTGCATGTGTGAGTATATTTGTGTGTGTGTGTGTATAAGTGAGTGGGTTGTGCTTATAGTATGTGTGTTAGTGCATGTGTTTCTGTGTGTGTGTGTGTGTTCTGTTGTGTTTGAATTATGTATATGGGAGAGTGCAAGTGTGAGTGTGTGTATACATATATGTATGTGTGAGTGTGTATGAGTGTGTGGGTTGTGCTTTTATGTGTGTGTGTGTGACTCTTCAGGTGTTTTTCTGCCCTCTAGACTTTGATGCTCCTCTGAGGATCAGTGAAATCTCTTGGAAACAGCAGAGAGGGACTAATTACTGACTCGAGCCCTTAATCTGCAGCATGTGTGTGTGTGTGTTGCAGTCTATTGCTTCACTTCTGATCTCTTTCATCTTTAATTAGAACATGCTGGACTTTTGTGTGTCCAGCTAACAGAAAGCAGAACTTCAGCTAATTAACACACACTCTTGCAGGAGAACGTTCATTCAAAGTTATGTGCTGCTGTTACATATCAAATCCTTCATTCATTTTCCTTCAGTTTAGTCTCCATCCGGGGTTGCCACAGTGCAATGAACCATCAACTATTTCACCACATGTTCTAAGCAGCAAATGCCCTTCTAGCTGCAACCCAGTATTGGGAAACACCCATACATGCTCACGTTCATACACACTCACTCATACACTACGGCCAATCTAGTTCATCATTTCCCCTATAGTGCATGTGTTTGGACTGTGGGGGAAACCGCAGCACCTGGAGGAAATCCTACCACTGCTATGCTGATGATACCCAGCTATACCTCTCTTTTCGTCCTGATGATCCCTCGGTTCCAGCTCGCATCTCAGCCTGCCTGTTGGATATTTCACACTGGATGAAAGATCATCATCTTCAGCTGAACCTCGCGAAAACAGAAATGCTTGAAGTTTCTGCCAACTCGACTCTACACCATAACTTGCATATTTGCACTCTGTAACATCAGAAAGGTCCGACCCTTCCTATCTAAACATGCAGCTCAACTCCTTGTTCAAGCTCTTGTTCTCTCCAGACTGGACTATTGCAACTCTCTACTAGCCTGGCTTCCAGCTAACTCTATCAAACCTCTTCAGCTGTTTCAGAACGCAGCAGCACGAGTGGTCTTTAATGACCCTAAAAGAGCACACGTCACTCCGCTGCTCATCCGTTTGCACTGGCTGCCAGTTGCTGCTCGCATCAAATTCAAAGCTCTGATGTTTACCTACAAAGCGACTTCTGGCTTTGCTCCTTCTTATCTGCTCTCACTTCTGCAGATGTATGTGCCCTCCAGAAACTTGCGTTCTGTGAATGAATGTCGCCTTGTGGTTCCATCCCAAATAGGGAAGAAATCACTTTCCCAAACTCTCGCATTCAATCTGCCCAGTTGGTGGAATGAACTCCCTAACTGCATCAGAACGGCAGAGTCACTCGCTGTCTTCAAGAAACCACTAAAAACTCAACTATTTAGTCTCCACTTTTCTTCCTAATCTGCAATTGCCTCTCTGGATATACCACTAACTGTACTCAAAAAAAAAAAAACTTTACACTTTACACTTTACAGACCTGAAACTCGCCTACAGCACTTACTCGTTGCTCTTATAGTTGTGTAAATTGCTTCTTGTCCTCTTTTGTAAGTCGCTTTGGATAAAATGACTAAATGTAAATGTAAAACCACGTCAACAAGTGGGGAACATGCAAACTCCACACAGAAATGACAACTGACCCAGCCGGGACTCGAACCAGCGATCTTCTTGCTGTGTGGCCACAGTGCTAACCCACATAGCAAATGTTTTCTGGCCCAGCTCCGGGCCACACAATAACTTTTCCCTTGGCCCAAGTACCGCAAAGAACGACGGCCCTGAAGTGGCCCATAACTGGATTAAAGAAAAGGGCCACACATGGGCCATAACCGGATCTCAGCCAATTTATCACCCTTAACTGGCCCTGAACTGGGCCAAAACAGGTTCATTATTGGTACCGATTCTCAGCCATAAGTTAACCATATCAACGCCACCTTTTAACCAGAAACCCCAAAACTGAGCCATAAGACAAATTTCAACCGATGCTGTATCACGTGAACCTCATCCACCAACCAGAAAAGCTGTTGTTACTGTGGAGATCGCGCCAACAATTGATCATCCAGTTAGCTTTTTGTTTTTGTTTTTGTTTTCAGTCACTGATTTTCAAATCATTTTAAAAAGGACACTAACAATTCTGATCAAGTTTGACCACAATAATTTTGTGGTGCTAAAACTAAAATGTATGGAAAACTTTTTACATGTGAATTAGTTTTTTATTATATATATATATATATATATATATATATATGTATATATATATATATATATATATACATATATATATATATATATATATATATATATATATATATATATATATATATATATATATATATATATATATATATATATATATACATATACATATATATATGTATATTTATATTTGCACATTTAAAAAGCATATTTGTTCTGGTCAAATAGATTTTGTGATCCTTTCTGAAAAATAAAAGCTGTTAGCCCAGATTCGACCCACATCTAACTAACTCACATGTATTTCATGTGTAAGGTATATATATATATATATATAATAATTGTTTTAAGTCAGTGAAACAAGCTATAGGTAAAAAAAAAAAAAAAAAATATATATATATATATATATATATATATATATATATATATATATATTTTTTTTTTTTTTATTTTTTTTTTTTATTTATTTATTTATTTTTTTACCTATAGCTTGTTTCACTGACTCAAAACAATTATTATTATTATTATAAGAGAGAGAGAGAGAGAGAGAGAGAGAGAGAGAGAGAGAGAAAGAGAGAGAGAATAATCTTGCCTTGATATTGATGATCTTGTGGATATCGCTACACTGATCTAGGCCACACACCTCCCATCCACAATTGGCCCAAATGTAGTTTTGCCGTCATGCAACCAGTGCCATCATTGCCAAACATGGCCCACATTCAGCTGACATTATGCATGCCAGTGCCGGCCTCACGCCAGCAGTGCCATAATGAGGCCACATTTGGGCCAAGTCCGTTTGCTATGTGGGAACCACTGCGCTGCTCTAACTAAAAACTTAAAATAAATAATAGCAGCTTTTAAACTTTTATGAATGTTTACAATGCAAATTTAATTATATCCACTTTGGTAAACAAAGTAAGTCATATATAATATGTCTCCTAAAAGACTTTAAAATATGACTTTACAAACTGTATTGTAAATAAATCAAATGAATCCTGTCATATCAGTCGATATTATTGCACAAATTCATTCAAAAACTGAATAAATGTTAATGTACACTCATTTGGACAAGTAAATAAATAGACTCGATGGTTTAAAAATCTGCGGATTTCTGCATGCGTGCAGATTCCGTGTCCCCTATAACTGATGTACAGGGATTCTGAAAGCATTCATCTTCACACCTGTAAATATGACTCTATCTGTGTCTTCCAGGGGAGATCGTACGTCTTTGACAAAGTCTTCCCCACAAATTGCACACAAGAGCAGGTGTACAACACTTGTGCCCAACAGATCGTCAAAGGTGAGTTTCTGTATAAATGCATCATGCTTGAGTTGCATTTTGAAAGGGAATACATTTAAATTAATGGAATTTAATTTAATGGAATCAAGTTTAATTGTGTTATATTGAACAATGGATTTTAGTTCAATGAACAAAGTATCTTTGACTTGTGTGTGTATCCAAGCATTTGAAAAAAAGAGGTGCTGTATGTCAGTGTTTGACTCTTCTAAAGCATAAAACAGCATCATATGTGTGCAGATATTTGAGAAACATGCTCAGTGAACATTCCTGTTTATCTGAAAAACAATGCTGAGGTCAGATATTCTGCTTTGAACATGTGCGTTACATGCACAGAACGTCAGTCTTTGTTTTGGTCATTTAACCCACCCAATGCCAGTTTAGCCAGTTATATTTCAGCACTCCGGGTTGCCTTGGTGGAAAACAGCGTATTTCATTCATTCCATCAGGAAGGCTCTCTAAGCATGCATTCATGACTGAAATGCGACCTCTGGTGGACAGTAGCTGACTCCGAAATAAGACGCAGATTCATGCTGCGTTCACACCACACGCGGAACACGCGTCAAGCGCAAGTGATTTACATGTTAAGTCAATGCAAACGCGCGAACAGACATCCTGCGGCACGATACGCGCAAACGGCGCAGCGTGAATTGCGTGAATGCCGCAGTGCAAATAGCGCGATACGCGCGAATGGCGCAGCGCGAATTGTGTGAATGACGCGGTGCAAGTAGCGCAGCACAAATTGAGCGTTTTGCGCGTTTGACACGCTTAACGCGAGTTTTGCGCGAATCACTTGAGTTCAAAAATCTAAACTTCCACAGACATTCGCACTGCGTTAACCAATCAGGAGCTTGCTCTTGTGGGGGAGTGATTGTCACATATCGCCTGTTGTCGGTGTCCCAAAGTTTCAAAAACACTGATTTCTTTACAATTTAAAATGGCATCTTTGGATATCTTTCCTGCTGGAGATACTGTTGTCCAAACCGCGGTATACCTTGAAAATCGTTATCATCCCATGCTATATATATTAAAAATAAAAAGTAACTAGTAACTATTTGCTCGAGTGATTTTTTCATCGGATACTTTGTTACTCTTACTCAAGTTTCTTTTAAGATTGTTACTTTTACTTTTAGTTGAGTAAACATTTCCGCAAGGACACTGTAAAAAATGAAAACTTCAACAAATTACTTCGACTTGTTACAATTAAATCAATTAAGTTTGACAAACTTAATTCATAACAGTTTTCAGTAAAAAGTTAAATGAGTTCTTTTGGTTGTAACGGGTTTTAGTAATTTATTTTAGAAAACAAGAATGGAACAGTACGTACAGTACGGTACAAATCATTCAATGCAATATTGTAACTATAATAATAATAGTAAAAAGTACTTTTATTAAAGTAAAAGTAATTACCTTCCCTTCTTAATATAAAAATAGTACTGTATTGTCTTGTGGCAAATACAAGTATTGCTTAATATTGATAGCGAACAATACTTATACTTGTCATAAATAACTTACTAAATCCTGTTACACCTTAAACAACTAACTTAATTTTTTACTGAAAACTGTTATGAATTAATTTTGTCTAACTTAATTCATTTAATTGTAACAAGTCAAAGTAATTTGTTTAAGTTTCCACTTTTTACAGTGTACTTGTACTTTTACTTGAGCATAGATTTTGGATACTCTACCCACCTCTGACGCTATGTGACGAGATACGCAGTGATGAGCAAATTGGTTGTTTGCACTAAACAAAACACAAGAGAAATGTAAACACAGCCATTTAGAAGCACAGAATAGTGCACTTACTGCACTCCAGCACAATGATGAGGTTTATATTCTAACAAATACATATTAAACCTTTTTAACATGATTAAATGCAGATGCTGAATCACTGATGTGTGTTCAGTCTCAGTTCTGAAGTTCAGTTTCAGACGCTTCATTTTATTCACCAGATCTGAACTGAACTATCTGCTGCTGCTTTCAGGAGTACGGCAATAAATGTCATGCGAAATGGCATTTAAACTCACATTATTAGCATTTAACACTGAATAAAGCACATGAGCTGTACCTGAGCTGATCGTTGTCAGCTTTCTGTATTTTGGCTGCAAGAAATAGAAGCCGTTTCTAAAATATAAAGTTGGTGTTGGTTGGAAGAAAAGCTCTTTTTAATATGGGGAATATTCCTTCTATGAGGTGCTGTTGCTTTTATTTAGAGCGTAAATTAAATCCGCCTTTAGGCTCGATAGTCAGGCTCACTCCTGTTGGTCCTCAATCTGGCAACCTGGGGTCTGTTCTTTGTAGCTCGCTTAAAAGATCTAAGATGATTTGGCAGATCCTGGATCTGTTAATCTTGATGACTGATCTCTCGCTAATTTGGTTCTTCAAACAAGTTTGTGAATCAGATTAGAATGTCTGGATGAACTGAACTAAGATCGCTGCGTGTGTTGTGAAGGACAGATCTATCCATCCTCGAAATCATGATCAGCAATGCAACGATTGGCTGACGACACAGCAGCGTAATGACATCATCTGATTAATATTCAATTATCCATGTGAGCAAAATTACATCAAATACATTGGAAACGGTTTGTTAAATGTTATACGCAATAACGTTACGTTTACAATAACTGGATGTTTACGAAAGCATTTTGATATTGGTAAAGGCGTCTGCAACTTTTGTGAAGCATCAAATCACCGTCATATTTACTGTCAAAACATGTTTATGTCAGCATAAATGTATTATTGCTTTTAAAAAAAGTCACATATTGTGCATGTCTATTATCATACACAAATTGTACTAAAGCGATCTAAAAAGTTCATATCAATAAGTTTTCTCTTTGCACCACCAGGTGGCAGTCTTTGTACTTTCATTTCGGGGGTGCAGATTGCATAAGTTTTATTAATATATAACTTTATTTATTTAATTAATAACTATAACTTTATATATATATATATATATATATATATATATATATATATATATATATATATATATATATATATATATATATATATATATAAAACTATATGTAGTTTAAAAATATTTACTATTTTCCCAAGTGTATATAACTACTACTGCAAGAAAATATCTGACTTCGGTACATACTTTCAGTATTATCTTTGTTTAAACTGAGCCGATCTAATCCTATTTATATGAATTGAACATGCTTCCGACCAGGTTTGAGCTAGCAGAACTGTTGCTATGACAACAACTCTCACATCAGTATTGAAGAACGAAACGATCCTGGATCATGTCAAATTGTCAATAACCAAATCCTATCCAGTTTGTTTTGATCTATGAATGCAATACCTAGTTCAACCACTGGGTGTCAAACTTACATACTGCACCTTTAAGAGTCTTGTAAAATTATGCAATTTTGTCAATGCTTGTGAATTTTGATCTAGAGTTCTAAAACGGTATTAGAGTTTTGAAAATTGACATCAGGGTTGTGAAATTTGTGGCACAACTATTATAAAAACCTGTAAATAAGCATTTTAGTCTTTAAGAGTTCACACTTAGCTGATAATCAATAAAGCGTATTTGGCGTGCTGTCTCGGGAGAGAGCCCCAAGCTTGCAATATCCTCGAGCCCGGGGCTCCCTCCCGTTAAAAGGGTGAGAGGGGAGGGGGCGAGAGGGGCGAGGTCTGGTAGGTCTCGAGAACTCCCCTGCTTGTCGCCGTAAGTAGTGTAAACTCTGGTTGTTTTGGTTTGGTCGATTGGCTATGGTTTATGTTTTTGGACGGTGAACTCGGGGGAAACCCACGCGAACATGGGGAGAACATGCAAACTCCACACAGAAACACCAACCGGCCCGATAGGTTGGACCAGCGGTGTTCTTGCTGTGAGGCATTAGTGCTAGCCACTGGGGCACCGTGTCGCCCTATCAGAAAAGAGGGAGGATGTAGGGGTGGAAAAGGGAGGGGGGAGCTTCAAGACGAAGATAACTGGAGTGAAAAACTCAGTTTATTTATAATGCTTCCGTAATCATCTAATAGGGCAGATTACGGAGCTAATAAGGAGCCAGCCGTGTTGATCATAAGCACGTGATCCTCTCGAAATTAGTTTATGAATGAACCACACTTTAAATATTTTGGTTTTTCGTTTACAGATGTTCTGGACGGCTACAACGGCACCATATTTGCATACGGACAGACATCATCTGGTAAAACATACACAATGGAGGTACTGCAGCTTCTCATTATTAAATTAAATCAATTCAGAAATGACGATCAGCTCATGATTTACTCACCCATATAACACTCCAAATCCGTTTTGTGTTATTTTCCTCTGCGAAAACAGAATAGCAGATGTTTCGCATGTTGTTCACATTAAAATAACGCCAATTTATTCGTCAATCAAAGTGTGCATGATCAATTAATGAATTAATTTGCTTTCTCCGACAGGGAAAACTGCACGATGCTAATGGAAGGGGAATTATCCCGAGGATTGCCGAAGATATTTTCAACCACATTTACACCATGGATGAAAACCTGGAGTTCCACATTAAGGTGCTGACAGATAAATCAAATTAATTCACACAGGCTTGTTTCTGTTTTCTAATGAAGGATTAAGATTATTTCACATCATTAAGCTGCTCTCCTTTCTCTCTCAAGGTCTCCTATTTTGAAATCTACATGGATAAAATTCGTGACCTACTTGACGGTGAGTCTGAATGTATTGTTTCAGCTCGACCTAAATACTGTACTGTACATTTATCATAAACAGATTACAGACTAGCCTTTTACAGCCAACTCCATTTAATATACACCATTGTCATTTGAATGCATTATTGTTTATTTTGTCTGCATATTGTGGATATAATGTTATAGTATATATTAGTTATGTCCAGTGTTGTGTTTGTATTTATGATTAAGTTATGTGAAGACACAACACTTTGTTCTTCTGTATGTCCACACATGTAGCGGAGTGACAATGAAGCTCAACTAGACTTAATATTGTTTTTATGTAAAAAGATTGGGGATTTTTTCTTGTAATTTTGGGTTTACATTCTCACAATTTCATAATTTTTCTCTTCAAATTCTGGGTCTTTCTTGGAATTATGAGTTTGTTTACCAGTTACTTTATGGAAGTCAGATTTTTTGTCTTGTAATCCCAACTTTTTTAAGATTTACAAGATTATGTCTCACAATTTTTACATTTCTTTATGGAATGTACCCTTTGCAATTTTCTCGTTTTTTTTCTTGGTATTCTAAATGTTTACGTCTCGTAATTCCCTTATTTTTTCTTGACTTGGAATTCTGGGATTGCATGCTCACAACTTGAAATTCTGAGCGTAGATCTCTCAATTCCATAGTCAAATTTCTTTGGGGGAATTTTAAGTAAATTTTATTTTTTTCTTAGAATTCTGGGTCCTGTAATCCCAATATTTTTTTGGAATTATGACTTTGGGCCCTATCATACACCCGGCGCAATGTGGCACAAGGCGCAACGCAATTGTTGTTTGCTAGTTTCAGCTTGGCACAAGAGTCAATTTGACGTTTTGCAGCACGCTGTTTAAATAGCAAATGCAATTGCGCTCATATGTGCGCCCATAGGTGTTCTGCTCTAAAAAGGGAGGCGTGTTGAGGCGCACTGCTGGCGTGTTGCTATTTTGAGAAACTGTAATAGATTTTTCAGTTTACCAGAACAAAGCCGGTCTATTGTCTATTGTTGTTAGTTGTGCGCCTATGCAGTCATGGTTATGCGTGTAAATCAATGCTTGCCCACAGTTATTCTTTGTTCACTGTTTTTTCTTTTATTGGCATTATACTTACCGGCAAAACCGAAATGTCCTCACACTGCAGGTTTGAAAGACACTGGCGCTTTCTCGTACTGTTGCCTCACTTCACCGCCGCTCGCCATGTTGAAGTGTGGAATGATGGTCAAGCGCGCCCTAACTTTAGAGCACAGTGATTGGATATTTACTCACGGGGAGGAGTTTCCTCATCTCAGCTCATGGATTTACAGGCACACACAGTCAACTCAGGGAGATATAAAACACACATAAATTATTTAAATGCAAAACCGAGAAAACCACAATTCACAAGCGCGTATTGAACTGTGGAGGTCGTACCGTGCAGTTCAATATTATATTGAGAACCGTGGCATCCCTAGTTTAAATATATGTTAAGATGAACTTCACACCATCTAAGTGCACTTAACTGTGCTATTTTGAGTCACCATGAATTGAACTAAAATGTGCGTTTAACATACATTATCTGTATTTTAAAAATATATTTAGTTACAACTAGAAATACACTTGAACCCTAATTTTAAACATTTAATAACACATTTAAGAAAAGTTTAAAGTACAATATTAAAGAATGTTTAAAGTGTGAAAAAAGGGTGCTAAAATTAACTTTAAGTACATTAAGTACACTTTTTAGTACTTTACTTAAAGCGCTCTATTTTATAAGACACACTAATTTTGCACTTAATGTACTAAAATTAGTATTAAATATATGTTAAGATGAACACACTCAACTGGGCTATTTTGAGACAGCAGGTGTACGCAGTATATTTCGAGCATTAGATATAAGAGATTTTTGTGTTCACCTCTGCTTTCTAACCACACACACACACACACACACACACGTGTCCATCTGTGTGGTTTTGCGGAGGAACGCCGGCGCTCATCTGTATTCATATGAGTCACTGAGCAATCTGGAAAATACCTGCGGACAGACGAGAGAAACAGAGAAGAAGTGACTGCAGAGACAGATGGAGAGGGACAGGAGAGCTGAGCAACTGACGTCACACACACACACACACACACACACACACACACACACACACACACACACACACAGAAACTTAATATGAGCGGTGACTGATATATATACGTGCCTCTCATCAGACTAACACACACAAACGCAAAAAGAAACACACAAACGTACACAAAGAACACACACACACAAGCAAAAAACACTAACAGAGACAAACAACACATACACACACACACACACAAACTTACACAAGCACATGTACACACAAACATCATATGAGCCCAGGCAGATATGAACAAATCTCTCATTAGACTTGCACACATGCAAAGAAATACACACACACACACAAATACAAATGCACACAAAAATATACACACAAACAAACAGAGACACAAAAACACACATACAAGCACAAACAGACACACACACAAGCACAAATACAGAAACAAACACACAGACACACAAAAGCACACATATACACACACAGACAAAGCGCACACACACATGCACAAACACACATACACACACACAAACACACACACACACACACAAACCCATGCACATAACCCCAGACACACACACAAACACACATACACAAACAAAAACAAGCACATACCCACTCAAATACACACACACACACAAAATCTGGATATAAGCCGGATATGAAAGCACACAAGGACGTCGGTTTGTTGAAATCAGCTGTAAATCAGCTGTAGTGTGTGTGTGTGTGTGTGTGTGTGTGTGTGTGTGTGTGTGTGTGTGTGTGTGTACGTGTTTTTGTGACATATCAGGACACAAATCTGTATAATGACATGGGTATGACACAGGTATTACAAAAAGGAGGTGAAATATGAGGACATTGGTGACGTCCTCATTTCTCAAAATGCGTATAAATCACACTGAATGAGTTTAATCAGAGAGTAAAGCTGCACACAGTCTCCTGTGAGGGTTGGGTTTAGGGGTAGGGTGGGGTGAGGGCAATATAATATACGGTTTGGACAGTATAAAATGAATGGAAACCTATGTAATGTCCCCACTTTTCACAAAAACAAACATGTGTGTGTGTGTGTGTGTGTTTGTATGTCTGTGTGTGTGTGTGTCTTTTTATGCGTGTGAGTGTCAGTCTGATGAGAGGCACATTTATATCCACCGTGGCTCATATGAACTGTGTGTGTGTGTGTTAGTCGGATTAGATGCGCGTCTGTCTGGAAGCATCAGTTCATCTCTGCTCTGTCATAATGAACTCTGAAGCCTCTCTGCAGACGTGCATCTGCTCATTAAAGGAATAATTCAGCCAAAAGTCAAGATTCTGCCATCATTTACTGGCCTCGTGTGACTCCAATCCCGTCTGACCTTCTTTGCAGCCAAAAATATGTTCAGCAGAATGTTCACGCTGCACTGAAATGTGCAAGATGCAAATAGATTTGTAGGATTTGTGTAGTATATTATTATAAAATCATCATTATGCTTAGGTAAGTATATTTATAAACTAATTTCGAGAGGATAACATGCTTATGATTAACACGGTCGGCTCCAAGTCAAGTTAATGTACGATCCACCAATCAGACGATTCATAACTCAGTATAAATAACCAAAACATCTTACCCTTAGTCATCTTCATCTTGAGGAATCCCCCCTTCCACCCCCTCTCCTCCTCTCTTTTCCCCTAAAGGGCAGCACGACGGCCCAGTGGCTAGCACTGCGGCCTCACTGCAAGAATGCCCCTGGTTTGGGTCTCTACCCAGCCATTTGGCATTTCTGTGTGGAGTTCATGTTCTCCCCGTGCTTGCTTGGGTTTTTCTCGGGTCCTCCGCTTTCCTTCCACAGTCCAAAACATGAGACATAAGTAAATTGACTAAACCAAATCAGCACCATAGTCAGTTCCACCAGCAGCTCACCCTCGTAGCAATCCCTAAGCAGCAGAAGGGGGGAAGAGTTCTCGAGATCTACCTGAGCTCAAACTCCCCTCTCGCTCTGCAAACGAGAGGGAACCCCGGGCTCGAGGATCTTACAAGCTTAGGGCTCTCTCCTGGGACAGCATGCCAAACTAGCTTTATTACCAATCAACAGCTAAGTGTGAACTCTTGAAAGATTGTAAATGTTTTGTTGAAGCTCATTTTAATTAATTTTGTTAAAATAAATTTACATTTTTCAATGCATCTATTTTTTTCTAATTTCACATCCCACAATGCTGAGATTTTTACAAAATTCAGAGTTTGTCTTGCAATTAGAATCTTTTTATTAATTAATTCTCCTTTGGCTTAGTCCCTTATTCATCAGGGGCTACCACAGCGGAATGAACCGCCAACTATTATAGCATGTTTTACACAGTGGATGCCAGTGATTAATTTGTAAATGGATAGTTTCCGGAACAATACCAGGAATCATAATAGGATTGCTACTTTTAGAAACTACAATAGATTTTTCAGTAGACCAGAACAAAGCCGGTCTATTGTCCAGCGCAGAGTGTGTTAGTTGTGCGCCTCGCTTACACACTGCTTAATACACACAAGATGAAGAGCAATACGCAAATATCTTTACATATGAAAAAGAATTAAAATATTAAGGATATATATAGGATATAATAAGAATATATATAGGATATAAATATAAAGGATTAAAATATTCCAAACATATTATTTTCTAGCCTACATGAATATAAACACCACTGCCTTCATGCCTTCTTCATCTCGGGAGGCTTTTTCAGTTCATTCATAACAATTTGCTTTTGTATAATGTTATTATTATTAGCAGTATTATTTATTATATCCATATTTATATTTGTTTTATTAAAACAAGCTTAGATTTGTCCACCTGTCAGGTTTTAGACCATATGGGGCACAGCATGTGTTTTAGGATATAACTCAGGTTTTTGAGCACACTTCATTATTATTGTTCATTTATTCATTTGCTGGAAATTAGAACTGAATTTAGAAATAGTTTTAAAACAAATATTTGCGCTTAACAAACTAAATGATTTATTTATAGGCTTATTGATGTCTGTGCGTACAAGATTTCCCGATCCACGAGAGCGAAAGTGAATAATCTATCTCTCATTCTCGCACTGCAGATGCTCTGTTTAACTGTTTTCTTGCTAGTGAAATGCTCAGTTTTTCCACTTACACTTACTTTACGTCATGTAAATAGCAAATGCACCATGGTGCGACGCAGCTGGCTCTTAAAGGGAATGGGAGATGAGACTCTGATTGGTTTATTCTCAAAACACACCTATAACTCATTAAGAAAATAAACAACACTTTTAGATCATGTGCCACGGCGCAAAGCAGATTTTTCCATCCTTATATTAGCAAAAGTGGATTCTGACACGCCCTGAAAGCGTTTGCGCCCTGCGCTTTGTACTTTGCGCATGGAACGTCAAAATAGAGCCCTGAGTCTTGCAATTTAACTTAATTCTGAGGGCGGCACGGTGGCTCAGTAGTAAGCACTGTTTCTGTTTTGACTTCTTTTCTTGAAATTGAAAGTTTACATCTCAAAATTCAACAGTATCTGGATGCAGCCTTTATGATGCAAGCTGAGATTGCATCACTCAACGATGCAATGTCAGACACTCAATAGAGTGAGTGACGTCACTGTGAGGGGTGGGGTTAGGTGAGCGCATTAAAAAGCATTGGATGCAGCTCAGATTGCGCTGCACCAGGTCTGCATCCAGACCCCTCTCTCAAAATTTTGATGTTTTCCATGGAATTCTGAATTATTTTTGTTTTGTAACGCAGTAATCTTAGTTTACCTTTGATAAATCATTTTGTCAGTGCAAAATTACTTCAAAACGACAGTCTACTATCCTTCAGTCAACCTTTATACTGTATGTTGGTTACGCTTCAGATCATTCTGTGTTCGTTCATGCTCATTATCTTCTCCATGTTTTGCAGTGACTAAGACAAACCTGTCAGTTCACGAAGACAAGAATCGTGTTCCCTATGTGAAGGTGAGCTGAATCACACTGACCTCACTGATGTTTATAGGGCTCAGACTGTAAACAATAAGAGCTTCTGACATTAATGACTTCCGCACACAAAACAGAGGAACTTACAGAACTCAAAACCTACTGCTGTTAGACTGTTTTAGGCGTAGACTCTAATTGTGGTGTTTCGGTGACTGTCACTTTAAATGCAACAGAGATTGTGGTCTATTCAGAAGAGGGCGGAGCTACAAATGCATAAGTGTCAACATAGCGACAGATGTGAAACAGAACTAGTCTTCTCAGTACTGGCAGGGCTGGACTGGGGCAAAAAATCAGCCCTGGCATTTTGGGCAAGAGCGGCCCACTAAATTCAATCAAAATGCTATCTATCTATGCGCGTCCAATATTTGTATCAACTCATATTCTATAAAACACACAAGCCATATATACATGAAATAAATAAATACAAACTTTAATCTCAATTTAATTTCTGTATACTGCCCATAAAGATATTTGTTGAGTTCTAAAAAATACACTATTCATTCATTTATTTTTCTTCGCATAAGTCCCTTATTTATCAGAAGTTGCCGCAGTGGAATGAACTGCCAACTATTCCAGCATGTTTTATGCAGCAGATGCCTTTCCAGCCACAACCCAATATTGGAAATCACCCATACACACTCATTCACACACACTCATACACTACAGCCAATTTAGCTTATTCAAAACACTATTCACTCAGCCTATATTCAATAATAAACATAACAAAAACTGCCTGCTGATGCATGGGTAAATCTTTAAAGGGAACAGTGTACTTTATAACCTAATTCACCTCATCCTGCTTGCTGTTTCACCATCTAAACAATGAAAACATAATACAAGTCAAATTTGTTTCATTTTGATATTATGATTAACAGACACCAAACAGCCTCGTGTAGATGCATATTTATATGAGCGTCATCTCCACTCTGCATATTTATAACAAAACAGGGCTTAAATATAACTGTCTCCTTTCATTTCCACTGAAAAGAATGAACTTTACCCCGTCTCTTTTGCAGAATATCAGTTTTAATAATCAATAATGGCCATTATAACAGTATATGTACATTAAATTTAAACGATAAAGGTAAGCAATCAGTCAATGTGCAGAATCAGTGTATGTGGTTACATAAATTAATATATAAGCTTATCTTTGCACTCAGCCAAAACAGTTAACTGAGAACAAGTGATTCAAAAGACATAAGAATTGTTAGATAGAGACAACAAGATGAATTCAATATCACGTTTAACAACTATAGTGAGATGAGATCATCCAGCAGATGAACTGTCTGACATGCACTATACTCTCACCTGGGGTTTATGCTCACCCGCTGAACTGAGCTGCAACTCTAGGCAGAGAGTGTGTGGTCACGTGATTTGCGTTTTTAGCCGTGTGCTAGAATGAACAGAGAACAATTCAGAACCGCTAAATGAAACCCCGGTGTATTTCCCGCGATTTCTCTGCGCCTCCCTTGCGTTTCTTCTCTCTGACTCTCGACTATTTTGACAAATGCACACAGACGACGCACGCTCACACAGAGTCTAAAATAGGAGTTTGTGATTGGGCCAGCCCAATGTCATAACCGAAAAGAGCCAATGGGCTGCAGAGTGTCACATGGGCCGGCCCGGTCTGTCTGTCCGGGAAAAAAGCATCTACTTTCAGAGAGTCACAAAGATCACAGCAGCGTCAATTAATAAGGCAGAAAAAAATGATAGGCTGCTAAGCCTTTTATGGGCCGATCAGATCATAAGACAATGATCAGCCCGGCCCAAAAAGTACGTCGGCCCACCGGGAAGTGCCCGGTCCGCCAGATGGCCAGTCCGCCCCTGAGTACTGGTCAGGTGTGCATGTTGTCGTTGGTCAGTGTGTGCTTCATGCTTGTGTCAGTCTATGGAGACTCCTGTCGCTGTTCATTTGTGCTTCATCTGAGGGTGCGTTCACATCTGTAGTTCGCTTCATTTGGTCCGCACCAAGCGCAATAAATGATACATTGTTGCATTTTCTGCCGTCTTTGGGTCGTTTTCACACCACACTCTGGTTTTGGTCCGAACCAGTTGAAACAAACCAAAATGCAGTCATGTGACAAAATCCACATCTCTCATTGGCCAGATGTTGTTGAACATATTTCCTAAACTGCTTATTGATTGGTCAGAATTCACGTGCGGGAAAATGCCAGTGAACTCCCGCAGGTAAACAAAACTTTTTACTCTGGAGGGACGACTGCGCTGGCTGATTGTATCCCTGCTTTAGACAAACTATACATTACGAAAATGAAGCGCGGCTGGAAAACAGTGTTTAATACATCACTCGTCACTTCAGGAGGAGGCGTGAATTAATTTAGCTAAACTGAAACATGCTCATCTTGCGGAAATATTACCAACGATCCATCAGGTAATGTTTCCCCCTCTCTCTCTCTCTCTCTCTCTCTCTCTTGGTAAAGCGCTGCCAACAAATATTTTTCCTCCATATCCCATAATGCACAGCGCATCGGCCTACGGCAGCTGGATTAGTCTAAAAGGCGCAGTACTTTTTGCTGTTGGACCTGTTTAGTACGGATCATATTCTCACCACAAACGAATCGCTCCAGGGTTCGTTTGAAAGCGTACCGAGACCACCTCTTCAAGCAGGTCTCTGTACGCTTATTTGGTCCGCTTTTGGTGCGCACTCGAGTACGATTGCTGCATTCTCACCTGCCCAAACGAACCGCACCAACAGGGGAAACGAACTCTAGTGTGATTCAATCCAACTAAATAAGGCAGGTGTGAAAGCACCCTAAAACTCCACATCTATAATCCTCTTAGGCCCCGTTTACACTAGTGTGTTTTCGTTTTAAAACGGCGTTTTAGATCAAAAACGATCCGCGTCCACACTAGCGTTTCACCTAGCTCTTCTGAACATATCTCCGTCCACACTACGCCACCAAAAACGTACATCACGTGATCATTCGCGCACTCTGGGCATTTTAGTATAAACAGGAAACATGTGTCTCACTCGGCATTTGGTTATCGTAGGTCAACAGACGCCGGTTGAACAACGAACACGATGGCAAAGAAAACAAGGGAGGTCTTTTTGTGGACAGACGCGAACAATTAGCGAGAGCTCGAACAAAGCTTGCGTCTTGCGAATAAAATAATAATAATAATAATAATAATAATAATAATTCCTTACATTTATATAGCGCTTTTCTGGGCACTCAAAGCGCTTTACACATGGGGGGGGGGGTCTCCTCATCCACCACCATTGTGCAGCATCCACCTGGATGACGTGATGGCAGCCATTTTGTGCCAGACCGCACACCACACACCAGCTGATTGGTGGAGAGGAGACAGTGATGAAGCCAATTATTATATGGGGATGATTAAGAGGCTATGATGGACAGAGGCCAGTGGGCAGATTTGGCCAGGATGCCGGGGTTAAACCCCAACTCTTTTTCGAAGGACATCCTGGAATTTTTAACGACCACAGAGAGTCGGGACCTCGGTTTAACGTCTCATCCGAAAGACGGTGCTCACTGAGCAGTATAGCGTCCCCGTCACTATACTGGGGCATTAGGACCCACACAGACCGCAGGTTGGGCGCCCCCTGCTGGCCTCACTAACACCACTTCCAACAGCAACCTAGTTTTCCCATGTGTCCTCCCATCTAGGTACTGACCAGGCGCAGCCCTGCTTAGCTTCAGTGGGCGACCATGTGAGAGCTGCGGAGAGCAAGCTGCCAGCAAATTTCATATATGCAGCTGCTGTAGTAAAAAAAGGCAGAGTTTAACTGCACAATGACGCCTTAAACGGACAATAGAGCAAACAACGCTCCCATTTCTGTGTCCATGTTGTTGTTTACAGTGAAGGCTGGTCTGCTGTTTTCCGGTAGCGTTGTGTTATAGTCATGTGATAGGGGCTTGACGAATAAGGCCCCATTCACATGGAGTTCAGCGTCAACATTTGACTGAAGGCGTGTCTGAAGTTGGGGCTGAAGCGATCGTCATAGCAGCATCAGCCAATGAAATTTAGTCAGCAATAGGCCACTGTCTGAGCTGGTGTATTTGCATACAGCGATCTGATTGGCTGACACTTTTGTCGGCGCTTGAAAAGTTCAGCTAGTCCCAACTTCTGCAGCGAGCAACGCCTCTAAAGCGGCGCGGACGGATCTACAATGCATTTCGGCAATGCCTGACGTCACCCATTCAAAGTGAATGGGAAGCGTTGACGCTGACGCCACGTGTGAATGGGGCGTAAGGGAAGGGTACGCAATGACACAAAAGCTCCAATCAGGTAGCGAATTTCAGCAGCCTCGCCTCCATTTTCAGATGTCTCCACTTTTCCTCATCCACACTGAGATGAAGCAGCAGCGTTATAGAAAGAAAACGGCCTCTTGAGCGTTTCCAAAACACTCCGTTTTCGGCGCTCAAAAACTGGTGTAGTGTGGACGGATGGCGTAACCATAGCAAAACTTATGCGTTATTAAACTAAAACGCATTATTGTAAACTGGGCCTAAGTCTATGCTGACATTATCTTCAGCAGCTCACTCTCATGGCTAATGGACAGACGGCTGCTTCTCACTCAGGGCTGCTGTTTATGCTAATGAGGGAGGGATGGGCACTAGTGGGCGGGGCTTTCCCCCCTCTGATGACACGTACAAATGGAGAATGTCAATCAAAGTGTTTCTGCAGACTGTTTCTAATTCATTAATTTTGACCATTAGAGGCTGGAGATACTCACACACTGCTGCTGTGTTTAAATCCTTTATCAATTGATTTTTGCACAATAAGTCTCCTTTAAACTCATGCCATCATGTCTCTTGTGTCTGCTGGCATTCACTGAAGAGATTCAGTGCGAAAAGAAAACAGTGATCTCAGGAAACACCTACAATATTTAAATTAAGATGCGACTTTATTCTGTATTATTTTATTATACGTGTGTGTGTGTACGTGTTTTTGTGACATATCAGGACACAAATCTGTATAATGACATGGGTATGACACAGGTATTACAAAAAGCAGGTGAAATATGAGGACATTGGTGACGTCCTCATTTCTCAAAATGCTTATAAATGCCACAGGATGAGTTTAATCAGAGTAAAGCTGCACACAGTCTGCTGTGATGGTTGGGTTTAGGGGTGAGGGCAATATAATATACCGTTTGGACAGTATAAAATGAAGGGAAACCTATGTAATGTCCCCACTTTTCACAAAAACAAACAAGTGTGTGTGTGTGTGTGTGTGTAATTGTGACATCCCATTGTTTGTGTGTGTGTATGTGTGTAATTGTGATCCCAAACTGTGTCACAGTAATGTAAATGTGTGTGTGTGTGTGTGTGTGTGTGTGTGTGTTTAACAGGGTTGCACTGAACGTTTTGTCTCCAGTCCTGAAGAAGTGATGGATCTTATTGATGAAGGAAAAGCCAATCGGCACGTCGCTGTTACAAGTTAGTATCTCTAACCAAACATGAACAAATGCTAGATATAATACTCATTACATAATGTCCCATAATTTACAACACCATCCCAGACAATATAGCACCGCAAACTGCTCATAAAAGTCACTTTTTACAACTTTTCAAGGTTAAAAGTTGCTGGAAGAAAGATCAAGATCCCATAATGCAATTCAAAAGCAGAAATAATCAAGGAAAAATATAAACATGAATCTAAAATATGGAAAACTGCCCATTTATGGATATTTTTTCAGTGTAGAAGCATTTTTACCATTGAAATCCCTGTGTTTGTGTATGTGTGTTTGTGTGTGTGTTTGTGTGTGTCAGATATGAACGAGCACAGCTCCAGGAGTCACAGTATATTCCTGATCAACATTAAGCAGGAGCATGTGGAGACCGAGCAGAAACTCTGTGGAAAACTCTACCTGGTGGATCTGGCCGGCAGCGAGAAGGTCATTCAGTGTGTTTGTGTTTTCATCACACACACACACACACACACACACACACACACACACACACACACACACACACACACACACAACACTGCATCCATCTGTAGGAAACAACAATCACAAATCCCATCGTCTCATTACAGTCTGCGTAACATCAAATGTACAGTGTTTATTTCGCTAGCGCACACTATTGTCTTCAGGTGAACATAAAATTAATTACTGCAAATGATCCAGTGCTGATCATAGATGAGTACACCCCTCACAGATCAGTCTTTTACATTCAAATTCTCCACAGGAAGGTTTACGGTAAAATACTCCCTTGGCCACTTTATTAGGTACACCTGTCAAACTGCTTGTTAATGCAAATTTCTAATCAGCCAATCACACTGCAGCAACTCACTGCATTTAGGCATGTAGACATGGTAAAGATGATCTGCTTCAAGTCAGAGCATCAAAATAAGGAAAAAAGGGGATTTAAGTGACTTTGAACGTGGCATGGTTGTTGCTGCCAGACGGGCTGCTCTGAGTATTTCAGAAACTGCTGATCTACTGGGATTTTCACGCACAACCATCTCTAGGCTTTACAGAGAATGCTCCGACATAGAGGAAATATGCAGTGAGCGGCAGTTCTGTGGGCGCCAGACTGAGAATGGCCAGACTGGTTCCAGCTGATAGAAAGGCAACAGTAACTCAAATAAGCACTCGTTACAACCGAGCTCTGCAGAAGAGCATCTCTGAACACACAACACGGCCAACCTTGAGGCGGATGGGCTACAGCAGCAGAAGAGCACACCGGGTGCCGCTCCTGTCAGCTAAGAACAGGAAACTGAGGCTACAATTCACACAGACTCACCAAAACTGGACAATAGAAGATTGGAGAAACGTTGCTGCTCTGATGAGTCTCCATTTCTGCTGACACATTCAGATGCTCGGCTCAGACAACATGAAAGCATGGATCCATCCTGCCTTGTATCAGCGGTTCAGGCTGGTGGTGGTGGTGTAATGGTGTGGGGGAGATTTTCTTTGGGTCCATTAGTGCCAATTGAGCATCAATGCCACAGCCTACCTGAGTATTGCTGCTGACCATGTCCATCCCTTTATGAGCACAGTGTCTCCATCTTCTGATGGCTACTTCCAGCAGGATAACGCAGCATGTCATAAAGCTCAATCATCTCAGACTGCTTTCTTGAACATGACGATGAGTTCACTGTACTCAAATGGCCTCCACAGTCACCAGAGCTCAATCCAATAGAGCAGCTTTGGGATGTGGTGGAACGGGAGATTGGCATCATGGATGTGCAGCCGACAAATCTGCAGCAACTGTGTGATGCTATCATGACAATATGGAGCAAAACCTCTGAGGAATATTTCCAGTAGCTTGTTGAATCTCTGCCATGAAGGATTGAGGCAGTTCTGAAGGCGAAAGGGGTCCAACCTGGTGCTAGTAAGGTGTACCTAATAAAGTGGCCGGTGAGTGTATTTGTGCATATACATAGATTAGTCACCTAAAACACCTTATTTTAGATAAGACAGAACAATATTGTGCAAAAGAGCTATTTAAGGTCAAAGTTAAGGTGCATGTTTTGATTCTTTAATCATAAACAGAGCTGAATGCACTGATCAATTCTGCTGTCCTCAGGATTCAGTTGTTAGCCTCTTTTGGACAGTCTGACTGAGGTTTATGTGTGTGTGTGTGTGTGAGCAGTCATGTCAGCATGAATCTGTGTGTGTGGCAGGTGAGTAAAACAGGGGCTGAAGGAGCCGTTCTGGATGAAGCCAAAAACATCAACAAGAGTCTGTCTGCTCTGGGAAACGTCATCTCAGCTCTGGCTGAAGGAACCGTGAGTGACACTTTTCACTTCTGTGTGTTTGTGTGTGTGTGTGTGTGTGCATGCTTTCAATTCGATTCATCTCTATTCCTATAGCACTTTATACTATATAGATATATTCTGCAAATGTGTGTGTGTGTGTGTGTGTGTGCAGAAGACTCACGTGCCGTACCGTGACAGTAAGATGACGAGGATCCTGCAAGACTCTCTGGGTGGAAACTGCAGGACCACCATGTTCATCTGCTGCTCACCCTCAGCCTACAACGATGCTGAGACCAAATCCACACTGATGTTTGGACAACGGTAACACACACACACACACATTCACACACGCACACACACGTGAGCCCACACACACACATTGGTAACACAAGCATCAGTGACACACACAGACACACACACATTAGTGGCACACACTTACATACAGACAAAAAGACACACACACACACACACACATACACAAGCCCATGCACGCACACATACATGCATGCACACAAGCATACACATTGGTAACACACACATCAGTGACTCACACAAACACAGACATCAGTGACACACACACACATTGGTAACACATACATCAGTGACACACACAAACATACATTAGTGGCACACAGACAGACACATAGACACACACACACACACACACACACACACACACACACACACACACACGCACACACACACACACACACGCATACACACACATACAAACACACACACACACACACACACACACACACACACACACACACACACACACACACACACACACACACACACACACACACACACACACACACACACACACACACGCATACACACACACACACACAAACAAACACACACGCACACTCACATTGGTATCACACACATCAGTGACACACACACAAACACACACACATTAGTGTCACACACTTACATATAGACACACACACACACACACACACAGATGAGCCCATGCACGCACACACACACACGCATGCACACATGCACACACATTAGTAACGCACACAGCAGTGACAAACATTTACATACAGAGACACACACACACACACACATTGGTAAAACACACATCAGTGACACACACTTACATAAAGACAGACACACACACACATGTATTGGTAAAACACACATCTGTGACAAACACATCAGTGATGCACACACTTTCGTACAACCACACACACACATGCACAGACACATCAGTGACACATGTAAACTACATACACATCAGTGACACACACACCAGTGACACACACACACAGACAGAGACAGAAAGAAACAAAAATACACACATATAAACAACAGTGAAACAAACAGCAGACACACACACACTCGCCCACGCACACACATTGGTAACACACACATCAGTGACTCACACAAACACACACATAAGTGATGCACACTTACATACAGACACACACATATTGGTAACACATACATCCGTGACACACACATCAGTGACACACACACATTAGTGGCACACACTTACATATAGACACAAACACACACACACACACACACAGATGAGCCCATGCACGCACACACACACACACGCATGCACACATGCACACACATTAGTAACGCACACAGCAGTGACAAACATTTACATACAGAGACACACACACACACACACACACACACACACACACACACATTGGTAAAACACACATCAGTGACACACACTTACATACAGACCAACCACACACACACACACACACACATGTATTGGTAAAACACACATCTGTGACAAACACATCAGTGACTCATACACTTTCGTACAACCACACACACACATGCACAGACACATCAGTGACACATGTAAACTACATACACATCAGTGACACACACACCAGTGACACACACACACAGACAGACAGACAGAAAGAAACAAAAATACACACATATAAACAACAGTGAAACAAACAGCAGACACACACACACTCGCCCACGCACACACATTGGTAACACACACATCAGTGACTCACACAAACACACACATCAGTAATGCACACTTACATACAGACACACACATATTGGTAACACATACATTCGTGACACACACATCAGTGACACACACACATTAGTGGCACACACTTACATACAGACACATAGACACACACACACACTCACTCACTCACACACACACACACACACACACACACACACACACACACACACACACACACACACACACACACACACACACACACACACACACACACACACACACACACACACACACACACACGAATTGGTAAAACACACAACCGTGACATACTTTCGTACAACCACAAACACACATGCACACACACATCAGTGACACACACACAGAGAGACACAAAAATACACACATACAAGCAACAGTGACACAAACAGCAGACACAGACACACACACATTCAAATACACACACATCAGTGACACACACACACACACACACACACACATTAGTGCCACATACACACAACACAACACACATCAGTGATACACTTACAAACAAAAACACACACGAACACACGCGCACAGACATCTGTGACATACACACATCAGTGACACATGCTCGCACACACACACATCAGTGACATACACCAGTAACACACTGACGTTTCCTTCATTGTCAGAGCGAAGACCATCATGAACTCGGCGTCAGTGAATCTGGAGCTCACGGCTGAGCAGTGGAAGAGGAAATACGAGAAGGAGAAGGAGAAGAACAAGGACCTGAAGGAGAGCATGCAGAGACTGGAGGCCGAGCTCAACCACTGGCGCAACGGTGATGCCACACACACACACACACACCTTATACACACATAATAAAACATCCACCAATGTCAGTCACATATGGGTAACTGTGTGTGTGTGTGTGTGTGTGTGTGTAGGTGAATCAGTGGTTCTGATCACTCCTGTGTCTCCTGCTGAGTGTGATGTGACTGAAGACACAGCTGTAGACAATCAGAGCCACGGCCAAACTGAACTGATCCCAGAGCAGCACAACAGCAGATATGAGGAGGAGATTCAACAGCTCTACAGACAACTGGATGACAAGGTAGCACCACGCACACACGCGCACACACGCACACACGCGCACACGCACACATGCACATGCACACACACACACACACACACACACACACACACACACACACACACACACACACACACACACACACAATTACAAACTTATCTACATACACACACACACACACAAACACACACACATCTACACCTAAAAACTCATGCACACACACACACACACACACACACACGCACGCACTCTCTCTCACACACACACACACGCACGCACGCACACACTCTCACACAGATTACACATAGCATGTGTATAGAGCATGTGTTTGGACTGTGGGGGAAACCGGAGCACCCGGAGGAAACACACACCAACACGGGGAGAACATGCAAACTCCACACAGAAACACCAACTGATCCAGCCGAGGCTCGAACCAGCGACCTTCTTGCTGTGAGCCCCCACAGCTCTACCTACTGTGCCACCGCGTCGCCCTGCACACACTAACACACACATATAAAACTCATGCACACACGAACACACACACACACACACACACACACACACACGCACACACACACACACACACACACACAGACTTCTGTATTGATTGTCTCCTCTCTGACAGGACGATGAGATTAATCTCCAGTGTCAGCTGGTGGAGAAACTGAAGGAGCAAATGCTGGATCAAGAAGAGGTAAACACTGACATACACACACACATAACACTCTAACCCAGATACATTCAGCCTGTATACACTCACCGGCCACTTTATTAGGTACACCTTACTAATACCGTGTTGGACCCCTTTCACCTTCAGATCTGCCTCAATCCTTCATGGCAGAGATTCAACAAGCTACTGGAAATATTCCTCAGAGATTTTGCTCCATATTGTCATGATAGCATCACACGGTTGCTGCAGATTTGTCGGCTGCACATCCATGATGCCAATCTCCCGTTCCACCACATCCCAAAGCTGCTCTATTGGATTGAGCTCTGGTGACTGTGGAGGCCATTTGAGTACAGTGAACTCATCGTCATGTTCAAGAAACCAGTCTGAGATGATTGAGCTTTATGACATGCTGCGTTATCCTGCTGGAAGTAGCCATCAGAAGATGGAGACACTGTGCTCATAAAGGGATGCACATGGTCAGCAGCAATACTCAGGTAGGCTGTGGCGTTGATGCTCAATTGGTACTAATGGACCCAAAGAAAATCTCCCCCACACCATTACACCACCACCAGCAGCCTGAACCGCTGATACAAGGCAGGATGGATCCATGCTTTCATGTTGTCTGAGCCGAGCATCTGAATGTGTCAGCAGAAATGGAGACTCATCAGAGCAGCAACGTTTCTCCAATCTTCTATTGTCCAGTTTTGGTGAGTCTGTGTGAATTGTAGCCTCAGTTTCCTGTTCTTAGCTGACAGGAGCGGCACCCGGTGTGCTCTTCTGCTGCTGTAGCCCATCCGCCTCAAGGTTGGACGTGTTGTGTGTTCAGAGATGCTCTTCTGCAGAGCTCGCTTGTAACGAGTGCTTATTTGAGTTACTGTTGCCTTTCTATCAGCTGGAACCAGTCTGGCCATTCTCCTTTGACCTCATTTGCGCCCACAGAACTGCCGCTCACTGGATATTTCCTCTTTGTCGGAGCATTCTCTGTAAAGCCTAGAGATGGTTGTGCGTGAAAATCCCAGTAGATCAGCAGTTTCTGAAATACTCAGAGCAGCCCGTCTGGCAGCAACAACCATGCCACGTTCAAAGTCACTTAAATCCCCTTTCTTCCCCATTCTGATGCTCTGAACTGAAGCAGATCGTCTTTACCATGTCTACATGCCTAAATGCAGTGAGTTGCTGCCATGTGATTGGCTGATTAGAAATTTGTGTCAACGAGCAGCTGGATAGGTGTACCTAATAAAGTGGCCGGTGAGTGTACATTGATTTACCAGCAAACAGTACATGTATATATGAATGTGTGTGTGTGTGTGTGTGTGTGTGTGTGTGTGTGTGTGTGTGTGTGCAGCTTCTGGCGTGTGCGCGGGCTGACCTTGAGCGTGTGCAGTGTGATGTGCGGCGGCTGCAGGCTGACAGTGAGAGCTCGAAGCTGGAGGTGCAGGAGGTGCTGCAGGCGCTGGAGGAGCTGGCACTGAGCTACGACCACAAGAGTCTGGAGGCGCAGGACAACAGCAGACACAACCGCAGACTCACTGAGGAGCTCGCACACACCACTGTAACTAACACACACACACACTCCACATGCATAACACACACACACACATGCATAACACACACAACACACATATGCATAATACACACAAACACACATATGCATAATACACACAAACACACATGCACATGCATAACACACGCAAATACATGCATAACACACACAACACAAACACACATACACACACACACGCATAACACACCCAAATCCACATGCATAACACATTCAAACACAAACATGTGCATAACACACACAAACACATGCATAACGCACACAACACACACACATGTTTCTCCAGATCTAAAGCAGTAATGACAGTATTGATCTTCTTCAGTTCAGTCCAGCAGCAGCATCAGTGTTCTGAAACAGCAGGTCGGCCAGTGAAAGTCAGATCTGCAGCCCAATATAAACAGCAGGCCTGATGTGGATGTTAGCAGTAAATGCCTTCATCGAGCTGCTAGTAATGAATAGTGAATGTTTAATCAAGCATGTTTAATGTGTGCATGTGTATCTCTCCATCAGTCGGCTCTCCTGTCTCTGGAATCAGACTTCTCGAGGCTACAGGAAGTGAACGGTCAGCAGAGGAAACGCATCACTGAGGTGCTGAACACACTGGTGAAGGATCTGAACGACTTCAGCTTCATCCTGGGCAACGGAGACCTCAGACTGGTGAGCGAATCGTCATCCGTGTGTCTGCAGCGTCATTTAGACGGGTATTTTCGGCTGTAACTGAAAAATTGGAAGAGAGTGCATGCTATTGCGTCATGTTTATATTTATTTGATCTTTCCCAGGATATTTGAGATATTTTTATTTGAACTTTTCCATCTTGATTGAGAAACTTTTATTTAAATTTTCCTGCCATTTTTCTGTTAATTTTATTTAAACTTTATCACCATTTAAATTTATTTAATTTGAACTTTCCCGCCACATTTGAGTGATTTTTATTTAATCTTTACCGCCACATTCGAGTTATTTTTATTTATACTTTCCTGCCATTTTTCAGTTATTTTTATTTAAACTTTCCCGCCAAATTTGAAATATTTTTATTTAATCTTTCCCGCCACATTTGAGTTATTTTTATTTATACTTTCCTGCCATTTTTCAGTTATTTTTATTTAAACTTTCCCGCCACATTTGAGTTATTTTTATTTATACTTTCCTGCCATTTTTCAGTTATTTTTATTTAAACTTTCCCACAACATTTGAGTTGTTTTTATTTATACTTTCCTGCCATTTTCAGTTATTTTTATTTAAACTTTCCCGCCAAATTTGAAATATTTTTATTTAATCTTTCCTGCCACATTTGAGTTCTTTTTATGTATACTTTCCTGCCATTTTTCAGTTATTTTTATTTAAACTTTCCCGCCACATTTGAGTTATTTTTATGTATACTTTCCTGCCATTTTTCAGTTATTTTTATTTAAACTTTCCCGCCACATTTGAGTTGTTTTTATTTATACTTTCCTGCCATTTTTCAGTTATTTTTATTTAAACTTTCCCGCCAAATTTGAAATATTTTTATTTAATCTTTCCTGCCACATTTGAGTTATTTTTATTCATACTTTCCTGCCATTTTTCAGTTATTTTTATTTAAACTTTCCCGCCACATTTGAGTTTTTTTTATAAGAACTTTCCCGCCAAATTTGAGTTATTTTTATTTAAACTTTCCCACGACATTTGAGTTTTTTTTATTAGAACTTTCCCGCCAAATTTGAGTTATTTTTATTTAAACTTTCCCGCCACATTTGAGTTATTTTTATTTGGATGTTCCTGCCATTTTTCAGTTGTTTTTATTTAATCTTTCCCGTCACATTTGAGTGATTTTTATTTAAACTGTCCCACCACATTTGATTGATTTTTATTAATACTTTCCCGTCACATTTGAGTTATTTTTATTTAAACTTTCCCGCCACGTTTGAGTTATTTTTATTTGGATTTTCCTGCCATTTTTCAGTTATTTTTATTTAAACTTTCCCGCCACATTTGAGTTATTTTTATTTGGATTTTCCTGCCATTTTTCAGTTATTTTTATTTAAACTTTCCCGCCACATTTGAGTTTTTTTTATAAGAACTTTCCCGCCAAATTTGAGTTATTTTTATTTAAACTTTCCCACGACATTTGAGTTTTTTTTATTAGAACTTTCCCGCCAAATTTGAGTTATTTTTATTTAAACTTTCCCGCCACATTTGAGTTATTTTTATTTGGATGTTCCTGCCATTTTTCAGTTGTTTTTATTTAATCTTTCCCGTCACATTTGAGTGATTTTTATTTAAACTGTCCCACCACATTTGATTGATTTTTATTAATACTTTCCCGTCACATTTGAGTTATTTTTATTTAAACTTTCCCGCCACGTTTGAGTTATTTTTATTTGGATTTTCCTGCCATTTTTCAGTTATTTTTATTTAAACTTTCCCGCCACATTTGAGTTGTTTTTATTTATACTTTCCTGCCATTTTTCTGTTATTTTTATTTAAACTTTCTCGCCAAATTTGAAATATTTTTATTTAATCTTTCCTGCCACATTTGAGTTATTTTTATTTATACTTTCCTGCCATTTTTCAGTTATTTTTATTTAAACTTTCCCGCCACGTTTGAGTTATTTTTATTTATACTTTCCTGCCATTTTTCAGTTATTTTTATTTAAACTTTCCCGCCACATTTGAGTTGTTTTTATTTATACTTTCCTGCCATTTTTCTGTTATTTTTATTTAAACTTTCTCGCCAAATTTGAAATATTTTTATTTAATCTTTCCTGCCACATTTGAGTTATTTTTATGTATACTTTCCTGCCATTTTTCAGTTATTTTTATTTAAACTTTCCCGCCACATTTGAGTTATTTTTATTTGAACTTTCCCGCCAAATTTGAGTTATTTTTATTTAAACTTTCCCGCCACATTTGAGTTATTTTTATTTGGATTTTCCTGCCATTTTTCAGTTGTTTTTATTTAATCTTTCCCGTCACATTTGAGTGATTTTTATTTAAACTGTCCCACCACATTTGATTGATTTTTATTAATACTTTCCCGCCACATTTGAGTTATTTTTATTTGGATTTTCCTGCCATTTTTCAGTTGTTTTTATTTAAACTTTCCCGCCACATTTGCGTTATTTTTATTTGAATTTCCCGCCACATTTGAGTTATTTTTGTTTAATCTTTCCCATCACATTTGAGTTATTTTTATTTAAACTATCCCGCCACATTTGAGTTATTTTTATTTAATCTTTCCCGTCACATTTGAGTTATTTTTATTTAAACTTTTACGCCACATTTGAGTTATTTTTATTTGGATTTTTCTGCCATTTTTCAGTTGTTTTTATTTAAACTTTCCCGCCACATTTGAGTTATTTTTATTTAAAGTTTCCCGCCATACTAGAGTTATTTTATTTAATGCATGTGTACATGTGTGTTAATGTGCGTGTGTGTTTTGTGTGTTTTGTGTGCGTTCAGCCAAGTGAGCTGTCCGGTGTGCTGGAGGAGGAGTACGCAGTGGTGTGTGTGTACATGAGTAAAGTGAAGTCTGAGCTGAAGACGCTGGTGAAGAGATGCAGACAACTGGAGAGTCTACAGACCGACTGTCACCGAAAGATGGAGGAGACCGGCAGAGAACTGTCCTCCTGTCAGCTGCTCATCTCACAGGTCACACACACACACAGACACACACAGACACACACACAGACACACACACACACACACACACACACACACACACACACACACAGACAACCTAGATGCTGAAATCTGTGTGTGTGTGTGTGTGTGTGTTCCAGCACGAAGCGAAGATCCGCTCTCTGACTGAGTACATGCAGAACATGGAACTGAAGAAACGTCAGCTGGAGGAAAACTATGACTGTCTGAGTGAAGAACTGGCTAAACTACAGAACACCGGTACAAAACACACACACACACACCCACACGCACACATCTGCTTTATATTGTGGAGAATTAGTGGCTAGTATGTGTTGCCCATGTCCTTAAAAATAGAAACTAGGGCCTACTGAAAGCTTTATATAATTATTATAAAATACTTTTAAGATTTCAGAATGTTTATATTAATATTATACATCGCCACCACTCTATTAGGTACACCTGTCCAGCTGCTCGTTCTGATGGCAAAATGGGTCCAACCCGGTACTAGTAAGGTGTACCTAATAAAGTGGCCGGCGAATGTATCTTCTAATAAGCTCGTGTGTGTGTGTGTTTGCAGAGAGCATTCTGGATCGTCCGCTGGACACTGATGAGTCTGTAAATGTGAAGGTGGGAAGATTTTGCGATACTGTTTGTGGATCAGTGGACTCAGAACATTATAAATACATGTAAACTCCAAATGTTTATGGTTTATTCCGCTGTCCTGAATCTCCTGTTCAGAGTCATAAGGCTGTGGATCAGAAGTCAGAGGTTCAGCGAGAGCCACAGCACAAACAGCTCGGCAGACTGAGAGACGACATCAACCACAAGCAGAAGATCATCGATGAGCTCACCGAGTCAGTGTGTGTGTGTGTGTGCGTGCATGTGTCATGACATGCACGCGAGTTTGATAGTAAATGTGTATCTGTGTGTCCCTGTGTCATGTCTGTGTTTAGGTTTGATTGTATGAGTGTGTGTTCCGTGCATGTTCATATCAGTGCATGTCTGTATGTATGTGTGACCCACATCTGTTTGTGACCCCCCGCATGTGTGTGTGTGTATGCATGTGTGTTTGTGCCTTGTGAGTTTGTGTGACCTGTTTGTGTCTGCAGTGATAACCAGAGGCTGGATCTTCAGCTGGAGCAGCTGAGTGTTGAGTTCAGCGTCCTGAAGAGTCGGGAACATGAGAAAAGCCGACAGCTGGAGGAGCTCAGGTCAGTTCACTGTACACGCGAAGCAAGCACACACACTGTGAATAACACACCGGTGTAAACATGCTGTGAACCACTAGATGGCAGAACAAGGGTTTTATTTGATGGTTCAGATTTAGGATAATGTGTGTCTGCACTGGAGGAACTAGTTGTGTATAAATTATAGATAAGTTAATTTAATTATAGATGCTGCTAAAAGCCATATTAAATTATTGACAGTTTCTTTAACCGTTCAGAATGTTCATATATTTAATTTAATTATATGTACTTACTGAATCACGTGGCTCAGTGGTTAGCACTGTGGCCTCACAGCAAGAAGGCCGCTGGTTCGAGTCCCGGCTGGGTCAGTTGCCATTTCTGTGTGGAGTTTGCATGTTCTCCCTGTGTTGACGTGGGTTTTCTCCTGGTGCTCCGGTTTCCCCCACAATTCAAAAGACCTGTGGTATAGGTGAATTGGGTAAGCTAAACTGTCAGTAGCGTATGGGTGTTTCCCAGTGATGGGTTGCAGCAGGAAGGGTTATTAAACATATGGTGGATAAGTTGGCAGTTCATTCCGCTGTGGCGGCTCCTGATTAATAAAGGGACTAAGCCGAAGGTAAATGAATGAATGAATAATAATTGTTTACATTTTATTTTATGACTATATATTTTATATTTTAAATGCTAGAAACTGAAACAGATTTTGAACATTTTGATTTTGTATGAAATAGGGGAATGGATAAGTTATTTATTAACCAAAAAATAAAATAAAACTAAGCTAATAAATGATCTAGTATTAAATGAAAGTATTAAACGATCTAATAAAAATATATACCTGACAGCAGTAAATGCCATCATGCTTGTCTGTTTGTACAGGTATCTTCATGAGCGGCAGGAACAGACCCGGCAGGACATGAAGGGTTTGGAAGAGACCGTCGTGAGTGCCTATAGAAAGTATGATATCAGTAATGATAATAATAACGGTGTTTATGACAGACCTGCACATTTCTCTTTAAAGGCACGTGAACTCCAGACCCTCCACAATCTGAGGAAGCTGTTCGTTCAAGACCTCACAGCCCGAGTCAAACGGGTACGTTTAACACACTTCAAACACTCAAATAAGATCTTAAAGAACATATCTATTCTTAAAGACTCATAAAGCCTCACATCTGTTCGTAAAGACAGAATCTGATCTTAAAGTCTGATATTTGTTCTTAAAGACTCAAATCAATTCTTAAAGAATGACATCTGTTATTAAAGACTCAGAAAGACTCAGATCAGATCTACAAAACTCATATCAGTTCTTAAAGACTGACATCTGATCTTAAAGAGTCATAAAGACTCATGTCTGTTGTAAAAGACTCACATCTGTTATTAAAGACTTAGATCAGATCTACAAAACTCATATCAGTTCTTAAAGACAGAATCTGATCTTAAAGACTGATATATGTTCTTAAATACTCATAAGGACTTAAATATTTTCTTAAAGACTGACATCTGGTCTTTAAGACTGACTTGTATAAGTTCTTAAAGACTTATATAGACTCAAGTAGATTCGTAAAGACTGAAATCTTATAAGACTGACATCTGATCCTAAAGACTCATAAAGACTCACATCTGTTCTTAAAGACAGAATCTGATCTTAAAGTCTGATATTTGTTCTTAAAGACTCAAATCAATTCTTAAAGAATGACATCTGTTATTAAAGACTCAGAAAGACTCAGATCAGATCTACAAAACTCATATCAGTTCTTAAAGACTGACATCTGATCTTAAAGAGTCATAAAGACTCATGTCTGTTGTAAAAGACTCACATCTGTTGTTAAAGACTTATTAAGATTCATGTCTGTTCAGAAACACTCATAACAGCTATGATAGACAGAATCTGATCTTAAAAACTCATTTAGGATCTTAAAGACTTATATAGACTCAAACAGATTCTTCAAGACTGATATCTTATCTTAAAGAATGACATCTGTTATTAAAGACTCAGATCAGATCTACAAAACTCATATCAGTTCTTAAAGACAGAATCTGATCTTAAAGACTGATATATGTTCTTAAATACTCATAAGGACTCAAATATTTTCTTAAAGACTGACATCTGGTCTTTAAGACTGACATTTGATCGTAAAGACTTGTATAAGTTCTTAAAGACTTATATAGACTCAAGTAGATTCGTAAAGACTGACATTTGATCTTAAAGACTGAAATCTTATAATAAAGACTGACATCTGATCATAAAGACTCATGAAGACTCATGTCTGTTCTAAAAGACTTGCATCTATTATTAAAAACTCATAAAGACTCAAAGACTCATGTCTGTTGTAAAAGACTCATATCTGTTATTAAAGACTCAGATCAGATCTGCATGACTCATATCAGTATCTTAAAAACAGAATCTGATCTTAAAGACTGATATATGTTCAGAAAGACTCATACAGACTTGAATGAACTCTTAAAGACTGACATCCGATCCTAAAGACTGACATCTGATCCTAAAATCTCATAAAGACTCATGTCTGTTCTAAAAGACTTGCATCTGTTATTAAAAACTCATAAAGACTCATGTCTATCGTAAAAGATTCATATCTGTTACTAAAGACTCATAAAGACTCAGATCAGATCTACATATCAGTATCTTAAAAACAGAATTTGATCTTAAAGACTGATATATGTTCTTAAATACTCATAAGGACTCAAATATCTTCTTAAAGACTGACATCTGGTCTTTAAGACTGACATTTGATCGTAAAGACTTGTATAAGTTCTTAAAGACTTATATAGACTCAAGTAGATTCGTAAAGACAGACATTTGATCTTAAAGACTGAAATCTTATAATAAAGACTGACATCTGATCCTAAAGACTCATAAAGACTCATGTCTGTTCTAAAAGACTTGCATCTGTTATAAAAAGCTTATAAAGACTCAAAGACTCATGTCTGTTCTAAAAGACTTGCATCTGTTATTAAAAACTCATAAAGACTCATGTCTATTGTAAAAGATTTATATCTGTTACTAAAGACTCATAAAGACTCAGATCAGATCTACATATCAGTATCTTAAAAACAGAATTTGATCTTAAAGACTGATATATGTTCTTAAATACTCATAAGGACTCAAATATCTTCTTAAAGACTGACATCTGGTCTTTAAGACTGACATTTGATCGTAAAGACTTGTATAAGTTCTTAAAGACTTATATAGACTCAAGTAGATTCGTAAAGACAGACATTTGATCTTAAAGACTGAAATCTTATAATAAAGACTGACATCTGATCCTAAAGACTCATGAAGACTCATGTCTGTTCTAAAAGACTTGCATCTATTATTAAAAACTCATAAAGACTCAAAGACTCATGTCTGTTGTAAAAGACTCATATCTGTTATTAAAGACTCAGATCAGATCTGCATGACTCATATCAGTATCTTAAAAACAGAATCTGATCTTAAAGACTGATATATGTTCAGAAAGACTCATACAGACTTGAATGAACTCTTAAAGACTGACATCCGATCCTAAAGACTGACATCTGATCCTAAAATCTCATAAAGACTCATGTCTGTTCTAAAAGACTTGCATCTGTTATTAAAAACTCATAAAGACTCATGTCTATCGTAAAAGATTCATATCTGTTACTAAAGACTCATAAAGACTCAGATCAGATCTACATATCAGTATCTTAAAAACAGAATTTGATCTTAAAGACTGATATATGTTCTTAAATACTCATAAGGACTCAAATATCTTCTTAAAGACTGACATCTGGTCTTTAAGACTGACATTTGATCGTAAAGACTTGTATAAGTTCTTAAAGACTTATATAGACTCAAGTAGATTCGTAAAGACAGACATTTGATCTTAAAGACTGAAATCTTATAATAAAGACTGACATCTGATCCTAAAGACTCATAAAGACTCATGTCTGTTCTAAAAGACTTGCATCTGTTATTAAAAACTTATAAAGACTCAAAGACTCATGTCTGTTCTAAAAGACTTGCATCTGTTATTAAAAACTCATAAAGACTCATGTATATCGTAAAAGATTCATATCTGTTACTAAAGACTCATAAAGACTCAGATCAGATCTACATATCAGTATCTTAAAAACAGAATTTGATCTTAAAGACTGATATATGTTCAGAAAGACTCATAAAGACTCAAATGAATTCTTAAAAACTGACATCTGCTCATAAAGACTAACATCTGATCTTAAGGACTTATATATGTTCTCAAAGACTTATATAGACTAAAATAGATTCTTAAAGACTAACATCTGTCCATAAAGACTGACATTTGATCTTAAAGACTCATATAGGTTCTCCAAGACTGAAAGAAAAAGAAGACATCTAAACGAAAAGACTTGAGTCCTTATTTAAAAAAAAAATAAAAACTCATATTGATACTTAAAGACTGACATGTAATCATGTAGATGGTAATCTAATCTTAAGGATGCGATAAAGATTTGTGTCGACACCTAAAGACTGACATCTGATCTTACAGACCCATAGTTAAACACTACATAAAAACTCATATTGATACTTAAAGACTGACATGTCACCGTATAGATGACCATCTAATCTTAAAGACTCATATCAATTCATAAAGACTGACTTCCGATCCTAAAGACTGACATCTAATCTGAAAGACTCCTATCAGTTCTTAAAGACTGCCCTCAGTTATGAGAAATGCTGTAAGGATATTGTAAGTGCACTTACAGTCCTGTGGTCTTATTCACGTGTATTTCAGAGCTCGGAGCTGGATCCAGACGACAGCAGTGGATGTTCAACACAGAAACAGAAGATCTCCTTTCTGGAGAACAACCTGGATCAGCTGACGAAAGTCCACAAACAGGTCAGAACAACAGAAATTCTCTTACGGCCAGTTAGTCAGCTGCTGAAGATACTCTAATCGGAGTATAGTATATATGAGTATGCTTCAAAAGTTCTTTTTCAGCCTTTGTTTGTCGACAAAAAGAAGTTAAAAGGCTGCAGTGTGACGGTACTCTGTTTTCAAACTATCCGCCACCCCTGCACTGCAGCATGTGTGCTTGGAAATGTGACATGCTGCCTGCCTTGCTGAATTGTTTCGAACTGGCAAATTATTATTTCTTTTATTTAATTTCAAGTAGATTTTGTTTGAAATTCTGTCATTTTAGCTTGTTCTTGAATTTCATTTGATATATATTGGTGGTTTATCACTTGATATTATTAGTGGTGAAAAAATGCCATAATAATAATTAGTCTTCCCTTGTTAATAGCACATTAAAAAAACATTTAGCAAGAGAATTGCTGACATACTAAATTACTCCATATTAATAATAAAAATAATATACCACTACCATGTGTTTATAGGGTAAATTTCGAGCTAGTGTGTTTCCCATACTGATAAACTTCCGGTGACCTGTTATTGTGAACTTTTTTTCCATTTTATATGGTTTATTTTACAGCATAGAAGTTGTAATGTCATTAAAATACATTCATTTATATAAACTTTGGCATTCATTTAGTTGCTCCAGCGTAAAACGAGACAAAAAGCCGTTTACTCGCACGCACTCATCAGAATCGGCAGTCAAGCGCAGAAGCTCCACTGAATATACTGAGGTCAAGTAAATGCTCATATTATAAAGACATGGTGGGAAAAATGTAATTTAATGCAGTGCTTCTTGTACAATCTGAGACCCACTTTATATCGGATATCACTCAGCCAGTGGAGATCGCTGATTTTTAAAGAAGACTGACCTTAAACGGGCCGGTTTTTGCATTGCCATACAGTTCACTGGAAGCTCTTAACCCAGGTTACTGGCAAGTCCCATTAGCATGCTTCGGCACTTATTTTAAAGCAGTTTGTTTTACTCAGTATCTTTACTTCTGTGATGCTAATGTGAAGGTGCACTCTAACTTCCTGGATGAATAATATTGATATTTTATTATGTGCGTGGCACTTTTTTATGAGAGATGTGTTTTTTGTTTGTCAGCTGGTCCGTGATAATGCAGATCTGCGCTGTGAGCTGCCCAAACTAGAGAAGCGTCTTCGCTCTACGGCTGAACGGGTTCGTGCCCTCGAGGAGGCGCTGAGAGAAGCTAAAGAAGGAGCCATGAAGGACCGGCGGCGCTACCAGCAGGAGGTGGAGCGCATTAAAGACGTGATGAGGAGCAGAAACCCCTTCAGACGCCCACAAGCCGCTCTCATCGGTCAGAATTTCACTTTTACACTGTAAAAAAACCCCTAAATTAGTAGTTGTACGTATTTTGTGGTTCAAGCTTTTATGTTTATTCATGCAATACATTTATTTTTATCTGATAAAAAGTTTATCCTACTCAGTTGTTTGCATAAGTTCTACATCTTTGCGTTTTTCTTATGCAATAATCCAAAATACGCATAAAAATATGTGGATGGAAACGTCGCTTTCATTTCCAATCGTTTGCAGCGCTATATTGTCTGGATTAGTGTTGTATATTACACTACAAAAACCCTTGTAACAAACTGCCAGTGTATTTTCTGTACTTATTACTCTCTATATATTATTTCTTCTACATTATATTATTTCTAACGACTAAAATGTCAATAAAAGTCACTTTGTTAAACTGTAGAGATCAATAAAATAAATAATTTAGTACAAGTATAATTTAGAAAAATAATATTACATTTGTTTATTTTTTATATTTTTAATATTCATTTAGAATTATTATATTTAAATTAATATTACAGCTATTTATCTCTAATAAATATGAAATGTTTTAGTATATTACAAATATTTAATATGTGAAATAATTCAATTGCGAAAACTAACATTAAATGTAAATAACACAATGAAAATCTATTATATAAAGTGCATTCTATTTCATATTTCATATTTCATATCTTTTTCTATTTCATATTTACATTATTAAGTATAAATTTTATTATTTATAAATCTAATAATATTTTTATGTAATATATTGTGCATATGCATGTTATTCGATTCAATTCAAGTTGCAATTTTTCTCAATAATTCTCAATAATTCTTAATTTTATTACAATATTATTATTATTATTTAATTATGTATTATTTAATACATGTAAATTATTACTTATTACATATTAATAATTTGTTTAATTGATATATGAAGTATAACATTTTTAAAAAACATATATTGTACACATGGATTAAAATTAAAAAATATATTTTTTTACAATATTTGTATAAAAAGGATACCCATCATACATTTAATATCTCAGTAATAATAAATCATATTATAAATCTAATTATAAAGTGTCAAAATGTTTTGCATTGATATCTTGCCCTCAGCCAAGCCCATTCGTCCAGGTCATTACCCGGCCTCCTTATCAGCCAATCACATGTTCCTGCGCAGCCGCGATCAGCCAATCACATTCAGCAATGCGATGTTCAACAGCAGCAGTGAAAAACAGAAGTTAACCTCATCCAAGACTGAGTCCAGTTTAACCAGCAGGTGAATTACCAGCGTCAGTGTTTCTGATTGCTGTTTTACCGTGTTTTACTACAGCTGACCGAATGTGTGTGTGTGCTCATATCAACAGGACACTTTCAGAGCACGAAAGACAAACCCACGAAACTACAAACTGCACACAGAAACTCCACATTACTAACGGTAAATCAGTGTTATTACTCTGTTTATGGTCTAATAAGAAATGTGAACAATAAAGTCCATCAATGTAAACAATCTACAAAGTGATTCATTTGCATAATCCCCGCCTCCTTGAAGGATGCGAACACAATAGATACAAAAAGACCAATCAAACCAGACTTGGCCACAGCTGACCAATCAGACCAGAGTTGACTAATGGAAGAGGGAGGGGCTTTAAGACCTGAAGCCAAAATTAATTAAATTAAAACTGTGCTTGAGCGCCCCCAACTGGTGTTTTACTGTAACTTCAGCGACTTAAATCATAGAAAAATGTAACAAATCTCATTGGTTGGACAGTTTTTAAAGGTGCAGTTTGTAAGTTTGACACCAAGTGGTTAAACTAAGTTTTGCATTCCTGGATCAAACAAATGCAAGCGCAGGTTGCCAGATTGAGGACCAACAGGAGGGAGTCTGACGATCGAGCCTTAAGGCTGATTTATATTGTGTTGTAAATAAAAGCAACAGCATGCAATAGAAGGAATATTCTCCATACTTTGTTCCAACTTGAATTGATATTTTAGAAACGGCTTCTATTTCTCACAGCTGAACAACAGAAAGCTGACAATGCTCAGCTCAGGTACATCTCATGTGCTTTATTCAGTGTTTAATGCTAATAATGTGAGTCTGAATGCTATTTCACATGACATTTATCACCATACTACTGAAAGCAGCAGCAGATAGTTCAGCTCCGATCTGGAGAATAAAATAAACTGTTTGAAACTGAACTTCAGAACTGAGACTCAGTGCAAACCAACACATATCAGTGATTCAGCATCTACATTTAATCATATTAAAGAGGTTTAATATGTATTCATTAGATTATAAACCTTACCAGTACACGCTGGAGTGCAGTGAGTGCACTATTCTGTGCTTCTGGATGGCTGTGTTTACATTTCTGTCGTGTTTCGTCTGGTGCAAACAGCCCAATTGCTCATCACTGCGTATCCCATAACGTAGCGTGTAGTTAGGACCGGCTCACCTGCTCACCTAATGTCTACGCTAGTAATATTTATATTATTTGCTAATTAATAACCTCATGTGGAACTCTGAATCTGCGTCTCATTTCGGAGTCTGCTACTGTCCACCAGAGGTCGCATTTCAGTCACAGACGCATGTTTTGAGAGTCTTCCTGACTGAATTAATGAAATATGCTGTTTACACCATCTGGCAACCCAGGGTGCTGGAATATAACTTGGACGGGTTAAATGACCAAAACAAAGACGGCCGTTTCAGCACGTAATGCACATTTTCAAAGCAGAATATCTGACTTCAGCATTGTTTTTCAGATAAACAAGAATGTTCACTGAGCATGTTTCTGAATATCTGCAAACATATATTGGTGTTTATATGCATTAGAAGAGTCAAACTCTTACATACAGCAGCTTTAACTAAAATGCTCAAAAGTTTTTTTTATTTATTTTCAAATGATGTATTTATGTCAGTTGTTTCACAGTACGTGACGTTAAAGGTGTCAAGCATCAGCAATATTCAGCCTTTAGATTAGAGTGTTAGCAGTGCATCTGCATGTGGATATTTCTGTACAGATGTTGATGCATGTTTTGTTCTTCTGAACAGGAAACAGCTCTGATGTGAATGATAACAGGTGAGTGTCTAAACACTGCTGTAAATACAGCTTTCTGACGACGATGATGATGATGATGATGGTGTTTGTTCTGCAGTGAGTGTCGCTCATCGACCATCACTGATGAACCACAGCAGAAACACCACCAGGAGCAGCCCGTCGCTAGCTAAACACACAGACAGGTAAACACACACGTGCACCTGGCAGACAAACTTCATCCATCCATTCATTCATTTTCTTATCGTCCCTTTCTTAATCCGGGGTCGCCACAGTGGATTAAACCACCAACTTATCCAGCATGTTTTTACGCAGCGGATGCCCTTCCAGCTGCAACCCATCTCTGGGAAACATCCACACACACACTCATTCAAACACACACACTACGGACAATTTAGCCTACCCAATTCACCTGTACCGCATGTGTTTGGACTGTGGGGGAAACCGGAGCACCTGGAGGAAACCCACGCGAACGCAGGGAGAACATGCAAACTCCACAGAGAAACAGCAACTGGCCCAACCTGGACTCGAACCAGCAACCTTCTTGCTGTGAGGCGACTTTACTAACCACTGAGCCACTGTGCCGCCCATATTCAATTCAATTCACATCTATTTATAAGTATTTCTAACAAAGTGCCTGGTGCATTAAGACAGGAGGAGTGAGTCCTACAGGTGGTTTGTCAAACCCACTCACCAGCAAACTCACACATCCTACAGTTATGTGATGCATTGTGTGTATGCTTTACTAAGTCTTTAATCTAGTTTTGAACTGAGAGAGTCTGTTTGAGCCTCGGACATTAGCATAAAGGCTATTCCAGACTTTAGGAGCCATATATGAAAATACACGACCTCCTTTAGTGGACTTTGCTATTCTGGGTTCTACCAGAAGCATCTTAAAGAGCGAGTTCAAAAAGACCACAGTGGCTTCTACTGCACAAAACTATATTTTCCTGGCTGATTGGACTGTGGAGGAAACCGGAGCACTCGGAGGAAACCCACGCAATGCAGGGAGAACATGCAAACTGCACACAAACGCCAACTGACCTAGCTGAGGCTCGAACCAGCGATCTTCTTGCTGTGAGGTGACAGCCACTGCGTCAACTAAAGAATAAATTATTAATAATAATTATAATTAGTCGTTATTCTGATGCAGTAAATGCAATTGTGTTTATAAACAACATACTAAATATAAGTCATGTTTACCATGAGAATGCTGAGCCTGTTGTTTTGTCTTGTGTTTTCTTGTGTTTCAGCGATCTGTGCTCCTGAATCCTCCTCTGTATATTTGCATGTTGCCTGCAGTTCCAGTGATGAACCATCAGATCAGTCAATCCGTAAAAACACAACAGAAATCAGACGGACGCGGCTGGAGAACAGGATTGACTGCAGAGAGACAGAAGAAGAGTCCTTCTCAGAAAACACATCATTGATCAACTTCTTCATTTAAACTGCATCTATTATGCCATATAAATCACTTTTATAATGGGTTTAAACACAGTTAATCTGTGCATATTTCCAGCCTCTAATAGTGAACATGAATTAATTATATTTGTTATAATCAGACTTGATTGAAACAGTCTGCAGAAACACTTTGATTGACATTCTCTATTTGTATGTGTCATCAGAGGGGGGAAAGCCCCGCCCACTAGTGTCCATCTCTTCCTCATTAGCATAAACAGCAGCCCTGAGTGAGAAGCAGCCGTCTGTCCATTAGCCATTAGAGTGTTTGAGCTGCTGAAGATCATGTCAGCATAGTTCAGCATAATTTCCTCAGAATTTATGTTGCAGTTATTTTGATTCGATTCATTTAAATCAATTCAGGTCTGTAAGCTCCTCCCCCTTACATAAACCAGCTCTGCTCTGATTGGTCAGCTGTTGCCAAGCCTGTTTTGATTGGTCTCTCTCTATCTATTGTGGACTATTTCTAGAAGGGATACAGCTCTGACTGAAAATTAACAAGAATTATTATTTATATTATTTATTAAGGGCGAGGCAGTGGCGCAGTAGGTAGTGCTGTCGCCTCACAACAAGAAGGTCGCTGATTTGAACCTCGACTCAGTTGTCGTTTCTGTGTGGAGTTTGCATGTTCTCCCTGCCTTCGCGTGGGTTTCCTCCGGGTGCTCCGGATTCCCCCACAGTCCAAAGACATGCGGTACAGGTGAACTGGGTAGACTAAATTGTCCGTAGTGTATGAGTATGTGTGTGTGAATGTTTCCCAGAGATGGGTTGCGGCTGGAAGGGCATCCGCTGCGTAAAAACTTGCTGGATAAGTTGGCGGTTCATTCCGCTGTGGCGACCCCGGATTAATAAAGGGACTAAGCCGACAAGAAAATGAATGAATGAATTATTTATTAAATTACTTATTACATTGTGTTTCATTAACGTCTACCATAAACCTATTCCTCACAATAAAGTCAAAATAATAAATATTGTTGTAGAGTTTCACAAGCATAATGCTTCATTGACGTCTGTAATTTCTGGGGGCGGAGTTTATGCAAATTAGTTACTTTGATTGCGTTGATGTAGATCAGTAGCATGCGAAAGATTCAAAAATATAATGACTCGTTAAAGGGATTCAGAGTCGACTCTTTGTTTTACGAGACAATATCTTTATTTATCAGACACTTTTTTTTTATTTACAACTTTACAAACTGTTTACCTTGAAGGACAGCTGCTTTACAAATAGGATAGCTCTTTAAATCATATATCTGTGTATTCTGAGAAGGACCCAGAATCAGAGCCGTCAGAGAGAATAATCTGTAGCTGCTGTATTTTGATGTAGCGGTAACTATTTTTATATGTATATTTCAGTGAGTAGCGTCTGTCGGTCGGTGTGTTTGCTATGTGCAGATTTGTATGCATTAGTTATGCTGATATTATTAGTATCATTCTATAAAGAAAAAAACCCATACATTATTTTACCTGTTAATTACTAGAGAGACTATTTAAATGACAAGAGTGTGATGTTTAATATTTTATGTGGAAGTCAGACGATAAATGATGGATAATATCAGCAGATTTATATAGATGGGATTGTTCCTATTAGCAGGATTTCATACTTGCATTGAGTTGAGAAATATAAAACACACACACACACACACATGCACGCACGCACACACACACACACAGGGTCGGTCAGATCATGTCACATCAGTCAGTGTGACACCCTGATCACATGACCTGCTCATTAATGTCTATTACAGATTCTGGAAGTGATTTCTGCCATTCTGCACCTTTAATTGAAGCTTGTATAATATAATTTGTGGGTAACACTTTACAATAAGGTTCATTAGTTAATGCATTTACTAACATGAACAACACATGTACAGCATTTATTAATCATAATTGAACATTTACTAATGCATTATTAACATCCAAGTGCATGCTTGTAACATATGTTAATGCACCATGAGTTAACATGAACTAACAATGAACTACTGTATTTTCATTAACTAACATGAACAGATACAGTAGTAAATGTATTATTAATTGTTTGTTCATGTTAGTAAATGCATTAATTGACATTACCTAATGAACCTTATTGTAAAGTGTGACCACTTTGTGTTATAATCAATATATTGCAATGAATAAAAGTAATAGCACAGTTCAGATTGCTACTCTTCTCTTGTGTTCCTGGATTACAGCAAAATGTTTAACTATTTGTTTTACAGCATTTTCTCAGTGCCTTTGGTGCATTTCTCACTACACTATTTACATTTGCACAACAGTTAACGCATTTCTCAAAACAGTTAGTCATTTGTGCACATCCTAGTAGCTGTTTCTCATTCCTTTCAACACATTGCAAATGCTTTTGGACATGCATCAGTTGCTTTCATACAACTCTCTGCTGTTTATAACATTATGCTTATGTCATGTCAGTCAAAATAAAATAAACTTGTAAATGCTGAATAGTCATTGCATAAAAAACTAACAGTCCTCATTTCATTACTTGAGTCATTACAGACAAAAATGTTGAACTTGATGTCAAAATCAATCAAGCAAACTTTATAAAAAATTAAAAAATTAATTAATTTTTTCCTGAAAATGTCTTTAAAATTGAACAGTTTGATGAATGATTTACAGACCTGTGTATGTTATAGGCTCAGTTCCAATATGTACTGCAATATTGTGTGCAGTTGTGCACAGCTCAACCCAAAGGGAGTTTATGTTTGTAGTATATAAGGGTGTGTTTATTCTTTTGCACAATGCTGTGAGTAAATTAGAATTGCAAAGAGCAAATGCAGAGTAAACATGTGAAACATACATATTCAGTGTCTTGTACTCAGATACCTCACTAAATGCAGTGATGTCTAACTTAACTGTAGTTTTCAAATGGCTGTGGAAATAGTATACAGTCTTGAGCATTTTCAGGACGAGTCACCAACATCTGACTGTTTTTGCACTGAAAAAATGTCCAGAGTAAAGTGTCATAATGAAAACATGACAAAGCCATTTGACTATCTTGTTCATAAACAGTGGTGTCAGGACTTTTCATTTTGATGACACTGACACTTTGATTGACATCAATACTTGCTTTTGAGGAATGAGCTTATGAAATTATTTCCCAACCTTGCTTAATGGAGATTTTTTTTCTCAACACATTTCAAAACACATTCATTCATTTTACTTCAGTTTAGGCCCTTATTTATCAGGGATCGTCACAGCCTAATGAACCACCAACTACTCCAGTGTATGTTTTACACAGCGGATGCCCTTCCAGCTGCAACCCAGTACTGGGAAACACCCAAACACTCTCATTCACACAGACACACTCATACACTACAGCCAATTTAGTTCATCAACTCCCCTATAGTGCATGTGTTTGCACTGTGGGGGAAACTGGAGCACCCGGAGGAAACTCACGCCAATACGGAGAGAACATGCAAACTCCACAGTGCTAGGCCACGTGAGGCCACAGTGCTAACCACTGAGCAACAGTGCCACACTTCAAAACATATTAGTATTAATAATTAATTTCTACAAGTAAGTAATTTAGGCAATAAGTCATCTCTTTTGTCTTTGACATAGTCACCGTGCTTGGTATTTTCTTCTTATTTTGCAAGATAGTATAGTAGTGCTTAGTAATAGAATTCAGGTTAAAGAGACACAAAGTTTAATTAGGCAAGTTATTCCCTAATATATTATTAAATTAATTCCCCAATGGTCAAGATGATTCATAGCACCGGCTTATATGTTAATAGTTTAATTGGCTGTAATTGGAGAATTACATACAGTGTTGCAATCGACCAATAATGCTGATATTTATAATAATAATAAATATTATTATAATAGTAACAATATTTATATCATTATAATAATAATAGTTATTATAATAATTATTATTATTATATTTAAAACTATAATAATAATAATAATTATTATTATTATTATTCATTCATTTTCTTTTCAGCTTAGTCCCTTGATTAATCTGGGGTCGCCACAGCGCAATGAACCGCCAAATTATCCAGTATATGTTTTACATAGCGGATGCCTTTCCATGCTATAATAGTGATAATAATGCCATAATAATGATAACAATAATAATAATAATTAATAATAATAATCGTAATAATAATTAATAATCGTAATTATAATAATAATAATAATGATGATAATAACAATAATAATATTAATAATAATAATAATTAATAATAATAATCGTAATAATAATAATAATTATATACTCTTACTATAATAATAATAATAACAATTTATATTTATAATAATAATATATAATGATAATAATTATTATTATTGCAATTATTATTATTATTATTATTATTAATAATAAAAATAATATTAAAATGCAGCGTGTGTATGTGCAGTTCAGCAGGACAGTGTGAGTGCCTAAACAGATCAATAACAGTGTGTGGAGGAACACTGATGACTTCAGGGATCAAAGCTCGAGTATAAACACACGTACAGTCAAAGAAAACACACACACTCACTCACACACACACACACGCACACAGACACACTGAAGATCCACAGAGGAGACTGAACACTGCACAGGTGAGCATCCACACACACTTACTGTAGATAGACACTTCCCACTTCTCATATGCATATAAAAAAAATAAACATAAATGAGTTCTCTTTCTCTTCAGAAATAAAAAATAATTAATTAAAACATAATTATTATTAATATAACCATTTATGGTCGATCATATTTCCTTCACAAATGATAGCAAATTGTGCACAAAAATCTAATGTTGCACGGGTATATTTATGGTAATAGTCAACAATATATTGTATGGGTCAGAATTATTGATAATTAATTATTTAGCCAAACAATATATTAGAATAGAAATCATTAGAAATTATTATATTAGAATTGGAATATTAGCTACAGGTCATGTCCTATAGATGAGTTTCTACATTTCCTACTGTAAACATATAAAGCTTTATTTTTAGTTAGTAATATGCATTGCAAAGGACTTAGTTTTAATCTATGTTAAAGATGATTTTCTCAATATTTTTCATATTTTTTGAAACCCTTAGATTGCAGATTTTCAATGCCTTATATTTTCTTGTCCCTACAACTAAATGAAAGCTTATTTAATTTTTTAAGACAATGAATAATTCTTATTTAATAAAACGTTATTTCTGGCTTGGTGGTATAAGATGTGAACTATTTGTAGTATTGTTTATTGTTGTGATACTGTATACTGTATGTTGTAGCTGTTCTAGTAAAGAAATAAACAAACAAACATTATTAAATTACACTAAGCCAATTCTGAAAAGTAATGAAATCATAGTCACTACTGAGAATAATTAATTAAAAACAAATGTATTAAAAAAAAAAATTTAATAATTTAAAAAGTAATTGTGTGTGTGTGGGTGTTTCCCATTACTAGGTTGCAGCTGGAAGGACATCCACTGTGTAAAACATATGCTGGAAAGAGTTGGCGGTTTATTCCGCAGTGGTGACCTTTGAAATAGAGACTAAGCTGAAGGGAAATGAAATAATCTAAGTAAAGGCATGCATTTACATTATACAAAATACAGAAATCTATCACGTCAGGACATTTAAGAAACTAGCTTTTTATTTCGTTTTATTTTTGAGTGAAACAATTAAAGTCATTCCCTTTTAATATTACATTACATACGGTATATACAGTTGAAGTCAGAATTATTAGCCCCCCTGAATTATTAGACCGTTTGTTTATTTTTTGCTCAATTTCTGTTTAACAGAGTGCAGATTTCTTCAACACATCTCTAATCATAATAGTTTTAATAACTCATTTCTAATAACTGATTTATTTTATCTTTGTCATGATGACAGTAAATAATATTTGACAAGATATTCTTCAAGACACTTCTATACAGCTTAAATGACATTTAAAGGCTTAACTAGGTTAATTCGGGTAACTAGGCAGGTTAAGATAATTAGGCAAGTTATTGTATAACGATGATTTGTTCAGTAGATTATTGGGAAAAAATATAGCTTAAAGAAGCTCATAATATTGACCTTAAAATGGTGTTTAAAAATTAAAAACTGCTTTTATTCTAGCCAAAATAAAACAAATAGGACTTTCTCCAGAAGAACAAATATTATCAGACATACTGTGAAAATTCCCTTGCTCTGTTAAACATCATTTGCGAAACATTTAAAAAAGAAGAAACAAATTTGAAGGGGGCTAATAATTCTGACTTCACCTGTACATATTAAATAATGTAATGAGGGTCTACAAGTTTTAACAACTGAAAAAATACAATAAATAATGGCCATTATTTATTGCATTTTTTCAGTTGTTAAAACTTATATACCCATCATTACAAAAAAATATACAATAATTAATACATTGCAATAATTTCCTATTTTATTTGACATTTATCTTCCAGCTTCTAGTAAAATTCAGAAAAGTAACCCAATGCTTTAAAAGCAACGAACGTAAAAAATCTAAGCATAGCTGTGTATTTACATGATATAAAATAGAGAAATCTATCATATCTGGACATTAAGGAACAATGTTTCGAGTAAAATGAGCTCTTGCTTATGACATTACTTGATTTGTTTTTAAACATTAAACACAATATTGAGGATGTACACGATTTCACAATTGAGAATAATGCAATAACTAATAATCACAATAACTGCATTCCTTAATACATTGCAATAATGTCTAATATTGTGCAACGCTTAATATTATCTTTATGCAAACCTATTTCATTATCAAGTATATGATATATAGGCACAGCTTATTAGATGAGATCCGTTCATAAGCGTCTTCTTAAGATTTATTGTTTTCATAATGGACTGATTGTGATCATTGCAAGACCACTGAATTCATAAAGGGGTAACACTTTTAAATAATGGTCCATTAGTAAATGTATTTCTTATTAGTAATTTAATTATTATGGCATTTATTCGTCTTTGGTCATGTTAATGTTATTTAAGCTAAGTAACGTTAGTTGATGTTAACTCCCAGTGCATTAGCTAATTTTCACAAGCACAGCTTTGAATTTTAAAAATGCATTGGTAAAGGATAGACTATGATTAATAAATGCTTTACAAGATCATTCACACTTAGTTAATGTTAGTAAATGCATTAACTAATGGACCATTATTCCAAAGTGTTACCCATGAATTTATTCAGACACTTATTTTCCACATTAAATCTGAACTCTGCATGATCGAAAGCATAATTTATCAGCCAATACCCCAAACTGAGCATCAATATTCATACTTTGTGTATTAATATTGAATATATGTCAGTATATGAGCAGCAGAAATGATCTGAAAAGCTGTTATTGAATATGCTGTTGATACAGTAGAGATGAGAGGTTACTGCGGTTCACTTGTAATCAGAAACAAGACCCTCGTCAGTCAGAAATTATCAGTGTTTACCTTCAGTTGAGTAACCCAGATATACAGTGCAGGTAGTGCAGGTTTCTTCGGGTCATTTAGCTCTAGCAGACCAGCAGAACATACATGATACCTGGAAAGAACGCATGATGTAAATATTGCATATACATATAAATATATATATATATATAAATATATACATATACATATAAATACACATATATATATATATATATATATATATATATATATATATATATATATATATATATATACACACATATATATATATATATATATATATATATATATATACATATACATATATATATATATATATATATATATATATATATATATATATATATATATACATATATAAATGTAAATATAAATATATAAATGTAAATATATATATAAATATATAAATGTAAATATATATATAAATATATAAATGTAAAAAAAAAAAAATATATATATATATATATATATATATTTTTTTTATATATATATATATATATATATATATATATATATATATATATATATATATATATATATATATATATATATATATATATATATACCTGGTACCCAAGCACATGCGGTATTGACACATGAACTCAGTAAACAAAATTGGCCGTAGTGAATGTATTGGGTTGTGACTGGAAGGGCATCCGCTGCGTAAAACATATGCTGGATAAGTTGGCGGTTCATTCCACTGTGGTGACCCAAGATGAATAAATGGACTAAGCTGAAAAAAGAAAATGAATGAATGAAGTCGGTTTTATGTACAGTATATATACAGTTATTATTCCGAAATTAAAAGTCAGAATTATTAGCCCCCCTGTTTATTTTTTTTCCCTAATGGTTTTCTCTTGATAACGCTGGCTCAGAAATGGCTTAACTTTAGCAAGAAGGCGAAGCCAGAAAAAGCCTGCATTGATCACTGAGTTGATCTGTTTATCAAACGTTAAACTACTTTAAAATTCACTCCCGAATATTTAACTGCACGGCTAAAATGTGTCGGGAGAAAAGAGATGATGTGAGGTTTGAATTGCCATACACAAAAATGACAGCCAAAGTTTTCCAGTCACCAAACATCTTTAGAAGTAGAAAGGCAATACATTTCAGTTCAAATGAGTTATTGGGAAAAAATTCAAACAAATCTATATTTTTTTCATGTTTCTCTCGATTCTCTCTCGCATGTTCAGTTGGCATGTCTGTGTGGAGTTTGCATGTTCTCCCCGTGTTGGTGTGGGTTTCCTCCAGGGTTCTCCGGTTTCCCCCACAGTCCAAACACATGCGCTATTGGGGAACTGATCAACTAAATTGTCTGTAGTGTATGAGTGTGAATGAGAGTGTATGGGTGTTTCCCAGTGATGGGTTGCAGCTGGAAGGGTCCCTGTTGCATAAAACATATGCTGGATAAGTTGGCGGTTCATGCAGCTGTAGCAACCCCTGAGGGACTAAGATGAAAAAAAAAATTATGAATGAATGTGTAGTTTTTGAACTGTGATCTTCAGTGTTTTTGTTAGATTAGTTCATCAGTGTTGTCTTTGCTGCAGACTAATCTAATGTACATGCACAGAAATATTACTGTTGTTGTGTAAAGTTGCGCTGGATCTCGACAAACATCCTCTAAGTTTCAAAAAAGAGGCTGAGGTCTTCGAAGTTCTCAAGTTGAAGCAGTTTATTGTTACAGCAGAGTTGGATCGATCTCTCTCCCTCCCAATGTCCAAAAACCCAAAGTTTACATACAGTTTTTTCTCATAGTCATCATGAGATATGGTGTAGCATCACGCCATTTCCCGGCTCCAATATGATCCTAGCCTTTAAATTGATGGCTGTATGTTTTTCTGTTTTCACACATCTTGAAGGTCATACAATCATGTGTTTGCAAATGATCATGTTGTTTCCATACTTTCTAAATGATTCTACTTTTGTTTGCTATTTTAGCGAAGGTTGTTTTTGTCTTGGTCAATACATACGTTTGTCGAAATGTATTGCATACTGTGGTGAGGGGGCGTGGCCGAGAGCCGTGGGAACGGGGTGAGGCCACCGCGTAAGTGGATACACCTTCGGTGCGCACCTGCCTCGGATCCCACGGAAGGAGCTCTGGACCATAAAAGGAGGACCGATGGCAGAGGAAGCCGAGAGAGGACCGGGCCCGGACATATGTTACTTTTGCTTTCAGTTTGACGGCAGTCTCCGTGAGAAGCTGCCGTCCGATTGTTTTGGTTTAGACGGCAGTCTTCGTGAGGAGCTGCCGCCATTGTTATTAATGAATATTTTAAAGCTCCGTCGGTTCTCCGCCTTCTTCTTCCCGGCGGCCAAAGGGCCGTAAACTTTATTACACATACGCTCTGTCTGAATGTTCTCATTTAGGCGCATGACGTGCTGTGCTTCAATTGTAAGACCCTCAATTACAGTATAAGGCCCTGCATGTCTGTATGTCTCTTCTGCATCACTTGAATATATGTATTTCTATAAGTTTTAACAGTATATTTTAATAGTAATCCATATTTTAATAGTGGCAGATTATATAGTGATTACATAATAAAAGTTCTTCTATAATTCTCCAAAACTGTAAAGCATCATGAACAAATTATTAATATAAAAGAGAGATCTGTGAGGGGTCAACACATTTATAAACACTGTATTTATGTAATCAAAGGTGATTTTCCACAGGACGGTGATCAGAGAATCATGTCTAAAGTGCAGATGGTGGTGCGTCGCTTTGCTGGACAGACGAGCGGTGAAAATCAGCGATGCTCAGAGAACGGATCTTTCCCTCAGAGTCAGAAAACTCTTCAGTTCTCACTGCATTATTACACCTTATTACGTTCTTACTAGTGCTGGCCAAAGATTAATCACATCCGAAATAAAAGTTTGTTTTGACATAATATATGTGTGTGTGTTATATGTTTATTATGTACAGTTGAAATCAGAATTATTCGCCCTCCTGTGAATTTACTTTCTCTAATATTCTAACAGATTCAGGAATTTTTCACAGTATTTCCTCTAATATTTTATCTACTGGAGAAAGTCTTATTTGTTTTATTTCGGCTAGAATAAAAGCAGTTTTTTTTTTACAGTTTTAAGGTCAATATTATTAGCCCCCTTAAGCAATATAAGTTTTGGATTGTCTCCAGAACAAACCACTGTTATACAATGACTTGCCTAATTACCCTAACTTTACTCTTATTACCCTAGTGAAGCCTTTAAATGTCACTTTAAGCTGAATACTAGTGTCTTGAAGAATATCTAGTCTGATATTACTGTTAAAGTCAGAATTATTCGCCCCCTTTGAATTTTTTTCGTCTTTTTAAAATATTTTCCAAATGATGTTTAACAGAGCAAGTAAATTTTCCAACCCGGGCTCATTGTGGAAACGTAGCCCCGCGGACGTTTCTGCAGACCACGATTTACGTCCCGGGAGGTACGTATTCGAGCGTTTTTTGTTTTCGCGGATCCGCGAGAGACCGCTGTGCGCGCTTTTTCGCGTCTCGGGCGCCTCTCGGGAGCGCGCGCCGTTCTCACGCGAAAAGCCGCCGGATCGGCCAACTCGGCCGACCTCCTCTTCCTCCTCCTCCTTCCCTAAACCCGAGCGATGGTTTAAAAAAGCCGTCCAGAAAAACAAAAAAACCAAAAGCCCTCGTCTTCGATTTCGACCGCTTTTTCGGATCCCGCCGCGTTCTCACCCTTATTTTTCGGATTCCGTTTTTCGTCTAACCTGATTTCCGGAACCGCTGTTCCCCGGACTCAATCCCAGTCGTCATCCCCGCGGATGGCTCCTCCTCGTCCGGGGCCTCCGCTCCGCCGACGCAACGCTGTGAGCTAAGCGGACAAACTGATTGCATCGGGAAAGCCCTCCACTCGGAGCGGCGCCACACTGCTCCGCAGCGTTCGCTCGATAAAAACTAAACACGGTCTTACGTACCTCCGGCCACGTAAATCGCGGCCTCCAGAAACGTCCGCGGGGCTACATTTCCAGAATGAGCTTGGGTTGAAATTTTCACAGTATGTCTGATAATATTTGTTCTTCTGGAGAAAGTCTTATTTGTTTTATTTCGGCTAGAATAAAAGCAGTTTTTAATTTTTAAACACCATTTTAAGGTCAATATTATGAGCTTCTTTAAGCTATATTTTTTCCCAATAATCTACAGAACAAATCATCGTTATACAATAACTTGCCTAATTATCCCAACCTGCCTAGTTACCCTAATTACCCTAGTGAAGCCTTTAAATGTGACTTTAAGCTGTATAGAAGTGTCTTGAAGTATATGTAGTCTAATATTATTTATTGTCATCATGACAAAGATAAAATAAATCAGTTATTAGAGATGAGTTATTAAAACTATTATGTTTAGAAATGTGTTGAAGAAATCTGCTCTCCATTAAACAGAAAATGGGGAAAAAATAAACCAGCGGTCTAATAATTCAGGGGGGCTAATAATTCTGTTCACTGTATGTGCTGTCATCATGACAAAGATGAAATAAATCAGAATGAGTTTAGAAATGTGTTGAAAAATAATCTTTCAATTGAACAGAAATTGGGGATTAATTTTTGTTCAGCACTAATTATTAGAGTGAATTATTACATTATTACCAATGTAAACAGATGATGCATTGATATCTCCTTCTGTCTGCAGATGAGAATGGCAGGAATATTACAGAGGCGGCACACAGGAAGGACGACATGGAGGTTAAACGCTTCAAAACTCAATAAGTTTGATTTCATTTCGAACAGTTTAATCCACTCTTAAAGAGGACCTAGTATGCAAAAAACACTTTTATGCATGGTTTAACACCAGTTGTGTGTCAGCAGTGTGTGGATATCTCCAGCCTCTAATAGTGAACATGAATTAATTATATTTGTTATAATCAGACTTGATTGAAACAGTCTGCAGAAACACTTTGATTGACATTCTCCATTTGTATGTGTCATCAAAGGGGGGAAAGCCCCGCCCACTAGTGCCCATCTCTCCCTCATTAGCAGAAACAGCAGCCCTGAGTGAGAAGCAGCCGTCTGTCCATTAGCCATTAGAGTGTTTGAGCTGCTGAAGATCATGTCAGCATAAACTAAGAGGATTATAGATGTGGAGTTAGACTGACACTGAAGCACACACTCACACTGACAACACAGCTATTGCTGTATTACATCTGCCACCATACTGACTCTTATGCAGAGCTCCACCCTCTTCTTAAAAGAGATCAATCTCATTTGAATTTAAAGCGACAGTCACCAAAACACCACAATTAGGATCAAAGCCAAAGGGTCAGTTTCAGAGAGCTGGAGAACATTATCTGTGTGCTATTTTCAGCTCAAACTCAAACGCACACAGACGCATTTAACAGATGATTTATTTTTTACTCAAACATTTTTGTTAATCTTGCCGATGTATTGAACATATCTGTGAAAATTTGATACAGTCATAAGCTTATTTTGTTAAACAAATTGACGAATGTTTGTCTTCAGAGGCTGAAAGCGGAGCTGATCAGACGAGTTCAGACTCAGCTGAATGATGCGGTGGAGCGCGCCGTTTCAGACTCCATCACATCTCTGAACACACACTCACACACAAACATGCTCACACACACTGACAACAAGACCAGCAGCGGCGACAGGTAAGAGCTGCTGTCTGACAGTGTGTGTGTTCCACAGACTTGGAGAGCATCTAAATGAACAAATGTGTGTGTGTGTTTGTGTGTGTGTGTGTGTGTGTGTGTGTGTGTGTGTGTGTGTGTGTGTGTGTGTGTGTGTGTTGATTTTTAGGCACAAGCTGGATCAAGGGAAAGTGTTCGTGGCCAGATGTTCACTACTGGAGTGAGTATTACTAGTGCTGTTCAATTCATCTTTATTTCTACAGAGCTTTTTACAATGTAGATTGTGTCAAAGCAGCTTAACACAGATTAAATTCCAGTAAATCAAGACTGCTTTAGTTCTGCTTTCACAGCTGAAGTTTAGTTTAGTGTAAATGTATGATTACTGTCTGTCACTTGAGTATTGCTAGTGCTGTTTATTAAGTCAATCATAGTGATTTTAATTTTGAAGTGACTCTCTTATGGATTATAAAAGCTTTAAAATCCCTAACAACAGGCTGAGATGCATGCAAGGTCAAAAAACACTTTCACTTGTCATGGTAATTTTCAAATATCCATAATAGGGGCACTTTAATATGCAGTTAAAAGCAGAAGTGTACATACACTGTATTAAAAGGCACTTTAAAACAGTCAGATGTTAATGTGACTAAACTTGTTCTCTTTTAGGTAAATTAGGATTATTAATGTGTTTCTGTTGTGCTTAATAGCAGAATAATGAGAGAGATTTGTTGAGAAATTGTTATAACTCTTCTTGAAGGTCAAGTTTACACACAATAAGATTATTCTGCCTCTGGAAAAGCTCAGATGATGATGTCAAGGTTTTGGAAGTTTCTGATTGGCTAATTGACAACATTTGAGTTAATGTGAGGCACAACTGTAGAACAGTGTTGAAGGAAAAGCTCAAACACACTGCTTCCTTGTGTGACAACATGAGAAAATCAACAAGCCAGAATCAACAACAAAGCCAGATTACCATTTGCTGAATTACACTGGGGAAAGACTCATGTTTGGAGACATGTCCTGTGCTCTGATGGAGCTAAGATTGAACTGTTTGGCCATAATGAGCAGTGTTACATTTGGAGGACAAAGGGGAAAGCGCACAAGCCTAGCAACACCATCCCAACTGTGAAGTATGGGGGCGGCAGCATCATGTTGTGGGGCTGTTTTGCTGCAGGAGGGACTGGTCCACTTCACAGCATAGATGGCATCATGAAGACAGAACATTATGGAGAAATACTGAAGCAACATCTCAAGACATCAGCCAGGACATTACAACTTGGCCACAAATGGCTCTTCCAAACACACCATGACCCTGAGCACACTGCCAAATGAGTTCAAATGTGCTTTAAGGACAACAGAGTGAATGTTTTGGAGTGGCCATCACAAAGCCCTGATCTCAATCCTATAGAAACTTTATGGGCAGAGTTGAAAAAGCTTGTGCGAGCAAGATCTGACTCAGTTACACCAATCCTGTCAGGAGGAATAAGCCAAAATTCCTGCAAACTATTGTAGAAGCTTGTGGAAGGAGACACAAAACATTTAACCCAAGTTATACAGTTTAAATGCAAAGCTAAACAAACACCAAGGAAGTGTGTGTAAACTTTTGACTGTCAAGAAATTAATAACAAATTCTCTCATTATTCTGGCATTGAGCCAACGTAAATCATTGAGGTAATCCTAACAGACCTAAAATAATAAACGTTTAGTCTGATTTACCATCAGACATTTTATTAAAAATGGTTGTGTTCCTTTTTTAGAGTGTATGTAAACTTCTGGTTTCAACTGTAATAGTAAATCATTTATTTTTTATTAATTTTAAAAAGGATCAGCAATAATATGCTGCTATTGGTGTGTTTAGTGAGCTGTTTGAGATCAGCCACATCAGGACCATCTACCACATGTTCATCGCCGCTTTATTCCTGTTCTTCATGAGCACTTTAGCAGTGGACTACATCGACCAGGGCAGGTCAGTATTCAGTTCAATCATTCATTTTCCTTTAGCTTAGTCACTTATTTATCAGAGGAATGAACCGCCAACTATTCCAGCATATGTTTTACACAGTGGATGCCCTACCAGCTGCAACACAGTACCGGGAAACATACACTACGGCCAATTTAGTTCATTAATTCCCCTATAGAGCATGTGTTTGGACTGTGGGGGAAACCGGAGCACCCGGAGGAAACCCACACCAACACGGGGAGAACATGCAAACTCCACACAGAAACACCAACTGACCCAGACAGGACTCAAACCAGCGACCTTCTGAGCACTGAGCGCTTATTACAATATTTTTTTTGTTTCTAAACAGCTTTACAAAAAGTATTTCTAGCAAAGTGCTTAATGCATTAAGACAGGAAGAGTGTGTCTTACAGGTGGTTTGTTAAACCCACTTACCAGCAAACTCACACATCCTACAGTCATGTGATGCATTGTGTGTATGCTTTACTAAGTCTCTTATTTAGTTTTAATCTGAGAGAGTGTGAGTCTGAGCCTCGGACATTAGCAGGAAGGCTATTCCAGAGTTTAGGAGCCATATATGAAATCACTCAACCTCCTTTAGTGGACTTTGCTACTGTGGGTACCACCAGAAGCATCTTAAAAATGGGGTTAAAAAAGACCAGAGTGGCTTCTCCTACAATTCATTAATAAATTTTCCTTCATTAATTATTTATCAGGAGTCGCCACAGCGGAATGAACCGCCAACTATTGCGGCATATGTTTTACGCAGTGGATGCCCTTCCAGTCACAACCCAGTACTAGGAAACACCCATACACACTCATATGCACATACAATCATACACTGCGGCCAATTTTGTTTACGCTATTCCCCTATAGCGCATGTGTTTGGACTGTGGGGGAAACCGGAGCACCCGGTGGACACCCACACCATCACAGGGAGAATATGCAAACTCCACACAGAAACAGCAACTGGCCCAACCGGGACTCAAACAAGCAACCTTCTTGCTGAGAGGCGACAGTGTTAACCACTGAGCCACCGTGCCGCCCATATTCAATTCAATTCACATTTATTTATAAGTATTTCTAACAAAGTGCCTGGTGCATTAAGACAGGAGGAGTGAGTCCTACAGGTGGTTTGTCAAACCCACTCACCAGCAAACACACATCCTACAGTTATGTGATGCAGTGTGCGCATGCTTTATTAAGTCTTTAATCGAGTTTTAGAGTGTGTTTGAGCCTCGGATATTAGCAGGATTTCTATTCCAGAGTTTAGGAGCCATAAATAAAAACACAAGACCTCCTTTAGTGGACTTTGCTATTTGGGTACTACCAGAAACAGCTTAAAAATGGGGTTAAAAAGACCACATTGGCTTCTACCATTCATCCATTTTCCTTTAGCTTAGTCCCTTTATTCATCAGGGGTCGCCACAGTGGAATGAACCACCAACTATTCCAGCATATGTTTTTAGCAGTGGATGACCTTCCAGTCACAACCCAGTACTGGGAAACACTTATGCACACTCATTTACACACACACACTCATACACTACCACTCATACATTCCAGACTTTAGGAGCCATATATGAAAACACACGACCTCCTTTAGTGGACTTTGCTATTCTGGGTTCTACCAGAAGCATCTTAAAGAGCGAGTTTAAAAAGACCACAGTGGCTTCTACTGCACAAAACTATATTTTCCTGGCTGATATTTGCCACATTTATCAGGGTGATTTTATTCTCTTTGACCCATCAACTGGAAACACAGTTTATTCTCAAATGTTGTTGTGATATTTAAGTTTTGGACATAATGATATAGTTATTGTGTGTGTTTCAGGCTGGTTCTGGATTTGGGTTTGTTCTACTATGCATTCGGTCAGTTACATGTAGTCATCTGCTGCTGGACGCTCATGTTCTCCTACACTCTGCTCGGACCGTACCATGTGCTCAGGGTGTGGGCAGGACTGTACCACAATGGCCACCACAGGACCTGTGTTTGCGTCATCACTGCTATAATTCTATGTGCTGCGCAGATGAGCATGCTGGGAATATTTCCAGTCTATGTGGTCCTGCATTATCAGCTGCCGCCCGCATCACGATTCATCATCATATTAGAACAGGTATGGTTTATATACAAGCACAATGACTTGCTAACAGGCCATTCAGCTAGACTTGTAGCTTTTTTCCTGCAAACTTTTCTCAGGTGTTTGCGTGGAGGATGATAAGCAGATGAGGGAAAGCTTATGCATTAAATACACCAAGTAAAAAAGCATGAACGGGATTGCTTCTGTGCAGCAAGTGAATGTCAGGAGCGTAAAGTAGTGCAGCGCCACCTTCTGTACTGGAGTGTTACTGTTTTTCATTAAACGCCATCTACTGTCAGGAAGAGATTTTGCATGTTCAGACTCATAGGTATTGAAAATGGATTGGGGAATTGGCGATAAGCCAGAACGATCCAGATGTAACTTAACACAAATCAAGCAAGACAGGCTGCAAAGGTCGTAAAGTGTTAGCGAAATAACACATTAGTGGACTATAGGGAATACAACAGATTTTTCCCCCCCAAAAAACATCTAGCTGATCTCTCTTTTGCATTAATATTTTCTACAAATATATAGTCATATATCGGTGCATGTGCATTAGATTAGTCAGTACCAAAGACAAAACTGGTCAACTAATCTAATAAAACAACTGAAGATCACAGACTGAAAATTAGTACACATAAATTAGCATGTTGGAGGAAAATATATAATATATATATATATATAAATATAAATATATATATATAAATATAAATATATATAAATAAATATATATATATATATATATATATATATATATATATATATATATATATATATATATATATATCGGAAAAAATAAATAAATAAATAAATAAATAAATAAATAAATAAATATATATATATATATATATATATATATATATATATATATATAAAATATATATATAAATATAAATATATATATATAAATATATATAAATAAATAAATAAATATATATATATATATATATATATATATATATATATATATATATATATATATATATATATATATATATATATATATATATATATATATATATATATAAAACTTAGTTGAAATTTTGAAGTTGGCAATTGACTTCTAGTTGATCAATTGGAAAGTGTCAGAAGGTCAGAAGTCAAGTTTGGTGAAGGAAAAATCATGGTTTGGGATTTATTCAGTATGGGGGCGTGCGAGAGATCTGCAGAGTGGATGATCAACATCAACAGCCAGAGGTATCAAGACATTTGTGCTGCCCATTACATTACAAACCACAGAAGAGGGACAATTCTCCAGCAGGATAGCGCTCCTTCTCATACTTCAGCCTCCACATCAAAGCTCCTGAAAGCAAAGAAGGTCAAGCTGCTCCAGGATTGGCCAGCCCAGTCACCAGACATCAACATTATTGAGCATGATGATGGAGGAGGCGTTAAAGATGAACACAAAGACTCTTGATGAGCTCTGGGAGTCCTGCTGAAGGCTTTCTTCTTCATTCCAGATGACTTTATTAATCAGTGATGTGAGTCATGTCAGAGATGTATGGATGCAGTCCTCCAAGCTCATGATGGAGTCAGACACAATATTCATTCTGTCTCCACTGCAGCAGGACTTTATATTCTATACTGGACATTATTTCTGTTCAGTGATGAGACTAGTCTGAGTAGAGTCAGACCGCACTGTCCTAATCAAATCATTAATAATCAAGGCATGATCAGATTTCATTGCGCTCAAATAAGCAAAATCTAGAGGCCTTTTCCTTTTATATAAGACACTTCTGATACCAAATCATCAAGCAAAAGTCCAGCTATTATTTGTTGTTCCTAAAACGTGGGGAACCCTGTACAAAGTTTAACATAATACATTCAGGTTGATTAATGTAAGTTGACATGACTAGAAATTTGATTTGATAGAACTAAAAAAAAACTAATTTAATTGACAGCGTATGAAGATAGTAGCTTAATTCATTAATAGATAACTGATGCGGTTTCTGCCAGCAGTTTGTGTTGATTTTGGGCTCCAGAGATCAAAGTCTGCTTTATTTGACCTAATTAGATGGCGGTTCATTATTATCATCATCATCATGGGC